>NC_041388.1:593909131-593959403 GCF_002162155.2 Triticum dicoccoides | reverse complement strand
CCCCCCGAGGTGCATGCCCTAACTTGGCAGGGTTATGTTGCTCATATCGTGCGTATGGTATCTTGCATTGCTATGTCATTTGCTTAGTTTAGACATGCTTTGTGTGAATGCCACCTGTTTAGTGTCTAATTACCATATATGTGAATTATGCAATGCCATCTTGTTGCAAGACATTATATATGTGAATTATGCAATGTTATCTTATTGCAAGGCATTATGTATGTGAATTATGCAATGCCATGCTGTTTAGGCAAGTGTCATATATGTGAATTATATCATGTCGTCCTTTTTTGTATTTCTTATTGCTTTTGTCGACAATGTTTGTATATTCATCTGCTCTTCCTGTGCATCAGCCATTTGAATTGGTGATGGAGAAATCTGGAGTGAAAACAACATCTTCAGAGCAGACAATGCTACCTACTGAAGCAGATATCTTGTTGGTTACAGATAGCTCTTCAGAGGAGGATTCAGAGGAAGATGACCAGTCCTATTATCCCCCTGAGGTGTATGCTCAAACTTGGCAGGGTTATATTACTCATATAATGCATATGTTGTATTGCAATGCTTAGTTTTTACATCATATACACAATATTGAATGCCATCTCCTTAGTTGACACATCATATATGTGATTGCCCTCTGCTCACTTGCTTAGTATATAAATCATATATTTGAATTATGTCATGCCACGATGTTTACATAGTCAACATGTATCTGAATTATGGCATGCCAACCCATTTTCTAAAGACATAATATAGTTATATCATCTCATCCTGTTTACATAGTCATCATATTTAAATTATGTCATTCTATCCGTGAATTATATCATGCCATCATGTTTCCATCAACGGCATGTTTGTGATTTATGGCATGCCAACCACTTTAATAGACACATCGTATAGTTATATCATGTCATCCTGTTTACATAGTCATCATATTTTGAAGTATGTCATTCTATCCTGTTTAGTTAGCCATCATACATGTGAAATTGTGTCATGCTATCATGTTTAATTAGCCATCATATATGTGAAATTATGTCCTGCTATTCTGTTTGCTTAGACAACATAAATGTGAATTATTTCATGCCCTGTTTTCTTCCCTACTATCCATTGCACCTGACTATCTTACAATGTCTGTACATTCAATTACTTTTCTTGTTTATCAGCCATTTCAATGTGAGGGAGTGATGGCAGTATCTGTGGGAGTAAAAACACGGTCTTCAGAAAAGATCGTGCTACCTGTCGATGCAGATAGAACCACAGTTGTACTTGCCCAAGAACCAGCCCCACCACACATAACCCACACTCATGCAGATTGTACCCCTACCCAGTTGGACAGAGAACCAGCTACACCCCTTCTAACCCCAACCCCAGCAGATAGACACCCAGTTCCTGTTGACACAGCACCGTCTCCACCACAGAGCACCCAAACACGAGCAGTTAGTAAGGCAACTGCAGTGCCCAAATCACGAGGACCACCACTCCGAACCCGAAGTCAACGCTTAAAGCAGAAGAAGAATTGTTCTTAGGTCTGGTTCCATAACTATGGTTCATATATACTACTTTGCTCTTGCATCATTGTATTTACTAATACCAACTAATTTCAAATGTGAAGGATGCAATTGAAACTCCAATGGCGCAACAGGTATGTTTTAAACCCGTTTCTTCAACGTGTTTGGCTGTTTGCTGTTGTAACTTGCTCTATGTTGATTTCAGTTTCAATTGAATAAACAGTTATGTTCTCATGCCATGCACATTACAAGTGTTGTTATTGATGTGTAGTTTCCCACACTTATATTCTGTCTATGCTGCTTTGTCTTAAATAGATATGATTTGAATTGTATCTATCTTGATTTGGCAACATAAACTAGAATGATATAGACCATACAGTGACCATACTACATAGATATATGTTTGTTTCATGTTGTTATCCTGTCCACCTTACTACTGAACTGGTTTACCAAAATGAGTTTCATATACTACATTGTAAACCTGAGATGTGTTTGTTTGTTGCTCTTTTAGAACGCGGATAAAATATTGGAGAAGAGTACCCTGTTATGCAATGGTAAAGGAAGTAATGCAGATAAGGTTCAAGATATTGAGACATCCCTGTTGGTCTCCAAGAAAGCTGATAAAAACTATATTGAAGACACTGAGACAACCCCAAAGTCCCGTCTTGATGTGGTGCTCGAGTTACTGGCTACCACTGCTAGCACCAGCTCTTCGAACTCATTGCCTGAATCAGTTCGGCTTCTTGAGTCTCAACCTCAAGTTGAAAGACATCGATCAGATGTTATGCAACAGGAAGCCGAAGGACCGAGGAAGTCCCTGCAGAATTCAGATGCATACTTTCTGGTGCAACAGCAAGCGCTGGAGGACTTAAGCGCCAAACAAGAGAAACTTAATAAGCTTGCTAAGCATCTTGCCAGCATTATGGGTACCCAGGATATTGTTTCTTGAGCTCTTCTGAAGTGGTTTCAGTTCTGGACTTGTTTTTCTGCGGTGTTTATATGCTGCTGTGTTCCCTATATTTGCACTGGTGGCAAACTTTGATGCCCAATGGATGTAATATGTGTAATAGCCGTGATAGCCTAGTGTAAGTTGCTTGCTTATTTATTTCCTTGTTGTCTTGTTTATTTGTTTGCTTGTAGTTAGTGCAGTTCTTTTTCTGCGATTTGCTAGTGGCTGCAATAACCTATTTTTTAAAACTAGGCCACAATAACCATGGGCTAATATTTACTGTAGTGACACTGGGCCTCCTACGGGCCGTAGAAACAGTGGGCCTTCTACGGGTCGTATAAACAGTGGGCCTTCTATGGGTCGTAGAAACAGTGGGCCTTCTATGGGCCGTAGAAACAATGGGCCTTCTACGGGCCGTATCATCAATGGGCCTTCTACGGGCCGTATCATCAATGGGCTTTATGTGGGCCGTATGATCGATTGGCCAAAAAGGGCCAAACAAACTGCATTCTGGCCGTAAACGGGCTAGAGTTGGAATCGTCCGTTCATGGGTCGACCATAACGGGCCATGGTTAATAGGCCGTATTTGATGACGCTATGAAAATGGCCCAATGTATTAAGGGACCACAAACGGGCCGACTGTAACCATGGGCTGAATTTGGCCCGCAAGCAGAAAATGACAGTAACGGGCCGTAAGTAAATGAATGCTAGAAATGAGCCCAAGAATAAATGGGCTCTGAGAAGGCCGAAAGATAACATGGGCTAGAGACGGCCCAACGGAATAACGGGCCGTTAATGGGTATAAAGTGATACACTATTCATTACGGGCCAGTTTCACCATGGGCTGTTAATGGTTGTAAAGTGATACACTGTTCATTACGGGCCAGTTTCACCACGGGCCGTTAGTAGGCCAAGAGTTACATAGGGCCTCATATGGGCTGAAAGACGTCATGGTCCATACATGGGCCAGAAGTGAAAACGGGCTGGAATCATATTGGATGGCCCAGATGACGCTACTAGGCCTAATTCGGATAGGGCGTAATGGGCCTTGGGTTAGCGGGCTGTAAATGGGCTATATGCGAATAGGCCGTTAACAGGCTTTCCATGGGCCGGCCCGCCACCTTTTGACCAAGTCAAACGGGCCGACCTTTTCACAGGAATGGGCCTGTGTTGAGCCGTGCCACGTGTCAACGTATCATAGGCGCCTTTTGTCCAATGAGTGGATGACATCTGTCCTGACGATGAGCCAACACATGTTTCCTCCAGCCAATGATGAATTTACACGTGGAAAATCCCCATTGGTCGGGGCTGTTAACGGGTTCTCGGATCCAAAACCCGACCCGATAGCTTAACGTCGTTCCGTTATGGTGGATGCCACGTGTCGGTCACCCTTGACGAAACACTTCTGTGATGCGCGATTTGTCGTCATGAAAGTGGACACTTCCGTGATGATAATTTTGGTAATGTCATGGAACACTTCTACGACAGCACAGGTATGACTATCTTGATTCTTTCATAAATTTTTCATGGATGTATATGCATGACAAAAAACGCGACCTACTGTGACAAACACGTATCATCACGGAAGTGTATTTTTTTGTAGTGTATAATCATATCTCAAGCATACTTGCCGAGCATACCACTTCAATATATAAATTTGATCCCATAATAGTTTCCCTTTTGTGTCAAGCGATAATCCCTAAAGTATTCACATTGATCCAACGTTACTCCCATTACCAGATTGAATGAGGTTTTCTCAGGATTATCAAAGTAGTACATAATTTCGGTCACATAACGAGCATCGAGGGTTTTAGGAGGTTCCTCATCTCCATGAGTAGCAAGTACACCTAATTTTTTTGGTATTTCATGTTCCATCCATAACTAAAGATAAATAACAACTAAGAACAGCAAATAAAAATTACTTAGTGATAAAGCAAACAAGCACACACGAGAATATTCACCCCACGCTATTGCTCCCCGGCAACGGCGCTAGAAAAAGGTCTTGATAACCCACAAGTATAGGGGATCGCAACAGTTTTCGATAAGTAAGAGTGTCGAACCCAACGAGGAGCTAAGGGCAGAACAAATATTCCCTCAAGTTCTATCGACCACCGATACAACTCTACGCACGCTTGATGTTCTCTTTACCTATAACAAGTATGAAACTAGAAGTACTTTGTAGGTGTTGTTGGACAGGTTTGCAAGATAATAAAGAGCGCGTAAATAAAAGCTAAGGGCTGTTGTAAGTAAAGACACAATAAAGTAAATATAGCTAGTGTGGAAAAGTGGTGGTAGGAGTTGTGAAATTGCCGCTAAGCAATTGACTACTTTACTAGACCAATAACAAGTATTATGTGGGAGAGGCCACTGCTAGCATGTCATCCCTGACTTGGAATTCTATGCACTTATGATTGGAACTTTTAGCAAGCATCCGCAACTACTAATGTTCATTAAGGTAAAACCCAACCATAGCATTAAGATATATTGGTCCCCCTTCAATCCCGTATGCATCAATGTCTATGCTAGGTTGAAGCTTCTGTCACTCTTGCCCCCCAATACATAGTCCTATCAACATACAACTAACCCTATGGTGTGATCCACGCGCGCGCTCATATGATGGGCACCAAAGGACAGCAACATAACCACAAGCAAATCAAATTAATCATAGCAATTCATCAACCACTGTTAGGACAATGAAAATCTACTCAAACATCATAGGATGGCAACACATCATTGGATAATAATATGAAGCATAAAGCACCATGTTCAAGTAGAGGGTACAGCTGGTTGCGGGAGAGTGGACCGCTGTAGATAGAGGGGTAAGGTGATGGAGATGTTGGTGAAGATAGTGGAGGTGTTGGTGTAGATCGCGGTGATGATGATGATGGCCACGACAGCGTTCCAGCGCCACCGGAAGAGAAGGGGAGATGGGGCCCCTTCGTCTTATTCTTCCTTGACCTCCTCCCTAGATGGGAGAAGGGTTTCCCCTCTGGTCCTTGGCTTCCATGGCATGGGAGGGGTGAGAGCCCCTCCGAGATTGGATCTGTCTCTCTCTCTTTCTGCATTCTGTTCTGCTGCCCTTTCACCGTTTCGTATATATATGGAGATCCGTAACTCCGATTGGACCGAAACCTTTGTCGTGATTTTTTACCAAAAATTAGCTTTCTTGCGGCCAAAGAAGGGCATCAACCGCCTTATGGGTGGACCACGGGGGTCAGGGGCGCGCCCAGGGGGCAGGCGCGCCCCCTACCTCATGGCCACCTCGGGCACAGTCTTGCGTGGATTTTTCTTCCGAAATTCTCCAAATATTCCAAAAATATTCTCCGTACATTTTTATCCCATTTGGATTCCGTTTGATATGGATATTCTGTGAAACCAAAAACATGCAACAAACAGGAACTGGCACTAGGCACTGGATCAATATGTTAGTCCCAAAAATTATATAAAAAGTTGCCAAAAGTATATGAAAGTTGTACAATATTTGCATGGAACAATAAAAAAATTATAGATACGGCGGAGACGTATCAGCGTTCGAATCCGATCCATCTGGGAGGGATACTTTCCCCCTTTTGGGTGCCTCCGCCTCTGGGTCTTCAGAGGCCGCCCTTTTCTTCTTCCTTCCCTTCGGGGAACCTCTGGGTCTTCAGAGGCCGCCCTTTTCTTCTTCCTTCCCTTTGGGGAAGAATTGCTTTCTGCCTCCTGTTCATCTTCATCCTCCTCGTGGGAGGAGTGATTTTCGGTCTCTCCAGACACTAAGTCTGAGGTACCTTTACAACGGAGGCCATCTTTGGCCTCCTTGTTCTTCTTCTTGGCCTTTTTCTCCGGTGCCTGATAGGGCGCCGAGACCAGCATCCTCATTAATAGAGGATCGGCTGGGTTTTCAGGTAGTGGAGCTGGACATCTGATTTGCTCCGCCTGCTTTGCCCAGCCTTGTTTAGAGGATGGAATTCTCAATACACCCCTTTGATTGACGAACTAAGTTATCTTCAGAAATTTAGCACCTACCGGGGAGGCCGGATGATTGCAATCGAGGTCGATGTCCTCGGACGTCTTTGGCCATGACTTTTGAGTCTTGTAGAGCAGCTTCCAGATTGCTTCGTGCATCGTGCCGAAGAACCACTGCAGGGTCCATGGCCCTTCCGGATTGAACTCCCACATACGGAGAGGCCGACGTTGGTAGGGAAGGGTTTGGCGGATGAGCATCACCTGGATCGCGTCAGTGAGGCTGGTGTTCTTCTCTATGATACTTTTGATGCGCTTTTGCAGCATCAATACCTTGCTAGATGATCCCCAGTCCAGACCCTTGTTGGTCCACGACGCAAGCCGCAACAGGGGTCCGGATCTGAAGGTAGGAGCGGCCACCCACTTGGTGCCGCAGGGTTCGGTGATGTAGAACCACTCCTGCTGCCATGTCTTGACGGTCCTTACAAAGGCCCCTCTAGGCCAGATAACTTTGGGGAGTTTTCTCACCATGGCGCCGCCGCAATCCGCGTGCTTCCTGTCGACCACCTTCGGCTTCACGTTGAAAGCCTTGAGCCACAGGCTGAAGTGTGGGGGATGCGGAGGAATGCCTCACACATGACGATGAATGCCGAGATGTGGAGAAAGGAGTTCGGGGCTAGATCATGAAAATCTAGCCCGTAATAGAACATGAGACCGTGAACAAAGGGGTGGAGGGGAAACCCTAGTCCGCGGAGAAAGTGGGGGATGAACACTGAGGGGGTACTGTACTAAGGGGTCCCCGGGCGTCTGGCCTGTTAGCCATGGGCCGGACTGATGGGCTGTGAAGATACGAAGACCGAAGACTGCACCCGTGTCCGGATAGGACTCTCCTTGGCGTGGAAGGCAAGCTTGGTGACGAAATATGTAGATTCCCTTCTTTGTAACCGACCTTGTGTAACCCTAGATCCTCTCGGTGTCTATATAAACCGGAGGGCTTAGTCCGGAGAGAGAGAGAGACTCATGACCATAGCCATACAAGCTAGACCTCTAGGGTTTAGCCATTATGATCTCGAGGTAGATCAACTCTTGTAATACTCGTATTCATCAATATCAATCAAGCACGGCGTAGGGTATTACCTCCATAGAGAGGGCCTGAACCTAGGTAAACATCGTGTCCCCTGTCTCCTGTTACCATCGACCTTAGACACAGTTCAGTACCTCCTACCCGAGATCTGCCGGTTTTGACACCGGCATTGGTGCTTTCATTGAGAGTTCCACTGTGCCGTCGATGAAAGGTTCGATGGACCCTTCAATCGTCGATAGTGACACTGCCCAAGAAGAAACCTTCCTCCCCGGATAGATCTTCACATTCGGTGGCTTCGCGCTGCGAGCCAACTCATTTGGCCACCTGGAGCAGATCGACAGCTACGCCCCTGGCCATCAGGTCAGATTTGGGAGCTTGAATTACGTTGCGGACATCCGTGGAGATTTGATCTTCGCCGGATTCGAGACCGCGGTGACCGCTCCTTGTCACCTTGACGAACATGACCTAAATCTGTCGTCAGACCGCATCCAGGAGATAGCTCATGTGACCACTCTTGCCTTAGATCCAGAGCACGCTGCGGCATCCAAGGATTGGAGGCTCAACCCCACCACGGAGGCCACAGATTCCCCGGTGTTGGAGCCGCACATGGACTTAACCTCACGCAATACTCGTGTCACCGGAACTCCGGACTCTTCTCTGGTATAAGTTCCGAACCATGTAAGTTCACGGATACCGAACTTGATCATTTACCGATCTTCGAGTTCAGCGCCGCAGACATCTTCCAACACTCACCCTTGGGCGACACACAGCCGAACTATACCTAGTTCATTAAAGAACCTGTCCTTGGTGGGGAACTCACAGCCGAACTATATCCAGTTCGAACTAGAAGCTGATGATAGGGAATTTCGCTCCCCACCAGCCACCCACTTTATAGCCACTGTCGAAGACTTAACCGACATGCTCGATTATGACTCTGATGACATCGACGGTATGGACGACGATGCCGGAGAAGAAAAGGCCAATGATCCGCCATTCACCGGACGCTGGACGGCCACTTCCTCGTACAATGTGTACATGGTGGATGCACCAAAGGAGAATAGCGGCGATGACAAAGAAGACCTAGTCGAGGATAAACCTCCTGAGATACAATCGAAATGTCGGTGTCCCCGGCGCCGCTCTAAGTCACGCCGCAGTAAAAATAGCAACACTGGCACAGGAGAAGATAATACTCCAAAAGGTGCCGAAGACAATGAAGACCCCGTTGACGCAGCTACCGAACGGGATGAACAGGAAGATGGGCAGGTTAGCCCTGGTAGACAGGCCACGCACGAGGACTCGGAGGACAGTAATTATCTTCCGCTCTCCGAGAATGAGGCGAGCCTTGGCACCGAGGATTTCATCGTGCTTGAGGAACCTCTTGAGTAGGAGCGCTTCAAGTGCCAGCTAATAGCCACTACAAGGAGCCTGGAAAAGAAGCAGCAGCAGCAGCTTCAAGCTGACCAAGATCTGCTCAACGCTAAATGGATTGATGTCCTAGCAGCTGAAGAATATAGCCTCAAGCGCCCGGCCCAAAGCTACCTGAAGCACAAATTACTACCTCAGTTCGACGACGAGGCGCCGGAACACATACCACCATCGCGCAATGCGGCTGACCGACCACCACGTGGACGGGACCAAGCGGCAACTCAAGCCGAACACCAGCCCTCCCCGCCACATCGCAAAGGCAGAGGTAAATCAGCTCACGGTCATACATATGACCTTCGACATGACCTGAACAATAAAGCAGGATATACCCGATCGATTTACGGATCGGGAGGACGTTCCTCGACACGTGATGATGGCTACCTATTCGGATGTGACAAACCTAGTCACACCTGAGCCGACAACCACAGACGGACTCCATCGGAGCTACGTCGCGACACGGCCCGGTATAGAGGCGCCGCACACCCCCTTTGCTTCACCGATGAAGTAATGGATCACGAATTCCCCGAAGGGTTCAAACCCGTTAACATTGAATCATACGACGAAACAACCGACCCCGCGGCATAGATCGAGGATTTTATTCTCCATATCCACATGGCCCACGGAGATGACCTCCACGCTATCAAATACCTCCCACTAAAGCTCAAAGGCCAGCTCGGCACTGGGTAAATAGCATTCCTGAAAATTCTATCGGCAGTTGGGAGGACTTGGAAGAAGCCTTCCTTGACAACTTCCAAGGTACATATGTCCGGCCACCAGACGTCGATGATTTAAGCCACATAGTCAAACAACCTGAAGAGTCAGCCAGGAAATATTAGACTAGGTTCCTAACCAAAAAGAACCAAATCGTCGACTGTCTGGATGCTGAAGCCCTAATGGCCTTTAAACATAGCATCCGCGACGAATGGCTCGCCCGCCACCTCGGCCAAGAAAAGCCGAAATCTATGGTAGCCCTCACGACAATTATGACCCGCTTTTGTGCGGGTGAGGACAGCTGGCTGGCTCGTAGTAAAAATACGGCCAGCGATGCAGGCCCCTCTTAGGCCAAAAACAGCAACGGCAAGCTCGGACGTAACAAACGCAAGCGCCAAAGCAATGGTAATAATACTGACGACACTACAATCAACGTCGGATTTAGCGGCTCCAAGTCTAGCCAGCGGAAGAAACTGTACAAGAGAAACAATCAGGGACCATCCAGCCTAGACCGCATACTCGACCGTCCGTGCCAAATCCATGGCACCCCAGACAAACCAGCCAACCATACCAACAGAGATTGCTGGGGTTTTAAGCAAGCCGACAAGTTAAATGCCGAGAACAAGGAAAAGGGATCGCAGAGTGAGGATGATGACAAAGAGCCCCTGTAGCCAAACACATGGGGACAGAAGAAGTTTCCCCCTCAGGTCAAAACGGCGAACTTGATATATGCTACACACATCCCCAAAAGGGAGCGCAAGCGCGCACTCATGGACATTTACGCGTAGAGCCAGTCGCCCCAAAATTCAATCCATCGTCGTCATGCCCGATCACTTTTGATCGCCAGGATCATCCAACCAGCATCCGTCATGGCGGTTCAGCCGCACTGGTCCTGGACCCAATAATTGATGGGTTCCACCTAATGCGAGTCCTGATGGACGGTGGTAGCAGCCTCAACTTGCTCTATCAGGATACAGTGCGCAAAATGGGCATTCATACATCACGGATCAAACCCACAAAGACTACCTTCAAAGGAGTCATACCGGGCGTAGAGGCCCGCTGCACGGGCTCAATCACACTAGAGGTTGTCTTCGGATCTCCGGACAACTTCCGGAGCAAGGAGTTAATCTTCGATATCGTCCCCTTTCGCAACGGCTATCATGCGCTGCTCGGACGAACCACATTCGCTCGATTTAACGCAGTGCCACACTATGCTTATCTCAAGCTCAAGATGCACAGCCCACGTGGTATCATAACAGTCAATGGAAATACGGAACGCTCCCTCTGTACAGAAGAGCACAAAGCTGCCTTAGCAGTAGAAGTACAGAGCGGCCTTCTCAAATAGAACCTTCATTCGGCTGCCGAGCCCATGGACACCGTTAAGAGGATCCGAACTACCCCGCAGCAGGATAACTCGGCTTGTCTGGAGCTCGACTAGCAATCCGGCCTCCCTCTCAGTCCCGATCAAGTGGTAGCATTCACACCGCGCGTACATAACTACGCACTCAAAATTCAATGGGCATCAACGGAGGCATAGCAACTTGTGATCTAGAGTACGGCTTAACCGCCAGATACACACATACTCTAACTTTTATTCGTTTCCTTTTTAGGTTTCAATCCCGCAGGCCCCATCTGATGGCCTGATCACCGGTACTCTTGAAGGACAAACACACCAAGGCGGCAAGAAGCACAGGCATATGGGGGACTTCTCTAGGTGGTTTCGTTAACGATCACTCTACCTATTTTTCAGGACCCACGTGCAGCTCTCCCTTGGTTAAGGCATAGTAACTAGCCTCCCACTTATTTCATTACTTGTATAAATGCGCTTTAACGCACCAAAGAAATTGTAATAAGAACAACTTGCAGCTCAAATTTTACGGCCCTAGCTTATCACTTGTTCTTCTTTTTCTTCTTGTTTTGTCTTTTCCAGTAACTTTATCAGGTAGCACCCGTACACTTTGGTACGTTTGATGTTTGCCATGGGCTTCGTAGCACCCCATAGTACCGCAACAAAAGTCCGAACACTTTTTATAAGTATAGTTCGGCACCCCGAAGTTAGCATTATATGCATTGGCTCCGAATCATGTCTTTGGTCAATAGTTGGGTTGCCCGGCTCCTGTTCATCTTAGTCCGGAGAGAGAGACTCATGACCATAGCCATACAAGCTAGACCTCTAGGGTTTAGCCATTATGATCTCGAGGTGGATAAACTCTTGTAATACTCGTATTCATCAATATCAATCAAGAAGGACGTAGGTTATTACCTCCATAGAGAGGGCCCAAACCTGGGTAAACATCGTGTCCCCTATCTCCTGTTACCATCAACCTTAGACACACAGTTCGGGACCTCCTACCCGAGATCCGCCGGTTTTGACACCGACAAACACTACCCTCTCGTTAGGCTCCGGAGTGGAGATGATCTGATTTTTGGCAGGGAGCTGGTGGGTGATGTCTGTGGCCAAGTACCCTACTTCCCGGAGTTCCTTAGCGTTCCTCTCCGTGACGGAGGAAGCCATCCACTTGCCCTGCGAACCGGACGCGAACATGGCTAGCGTGTTTGGTGGCGACGGAAAAGATCGAAACTTTGGCACTGGAGCTCGAGGATGGAAGGGTTGAGGAAGAAGAAGGCGTGAGGTAAAAAGATGGGTCCTTATCCTCATATAAAGGCAGTGAATATCAAGAGCCCCCTCACAAGCCTTAAAACTCACCTATTCCCGAGGGATCATGCAACGGCACGGTTGGATTACCCAAACCCGTATTGATGAGAATCCCACAATAAGGGGACATGATCTCTGCTTTGACAAGACGTGTTAATGAAGACCGCGCCTCAAAACGCGAAGCGGGAGGCCACAAAATGATTCAAAATAATAATAAGGCCAGACGTAACGTCTCGCCAAAAAAGCTGTCAGTAGACATGACTTATTTTGTTTAAGTATTTCGCCCTTGTGGTTCAGGGTTGTAATTGTTATATAGAGTCGGATATAGTTCTCTTGTTCAATAGCTTTGGAGTATTCGTAGGAGGAACCTGCCTTACAATGCCGAAGACAATCTACACGCCGGACACATCGTCATTGAAGCCATGTTCAGGGGCTACTGAGGGAGTCCTGGATTAGGGGGTCCCCGAGCGTCCGGGCTATGCGACCTGGGCCATACTGATGGGCCGTGAAGATACAAGATAGAAGGCCTTCCACCGTGTCTAGATGGGACTCTCCTTTGTGTGGATGGCAATCTTGGCGTCCGGATGTGTAGTTTCCTTTCTCTGTAAACCTTCTCTGTACAACCCTAGTCCCCTCTAGTGTCTATATAAACCGGAGGGTTTAGTCCATACATGCTAAGACAAATCATACAGGCTAGACATCTAGGGTTTAGCCATTACGATCTTGAGGTAGATCGACTCTTGTAACCCCTATACTCATCAAAGTCAATCAAGCAGGAAGTAGGGTATTACCTCCATTAAGAGGGCCCGAACCTGGGTAAACATCGTGTCCCTAGCCTCTTGTTACCTTCGATCCTCAGACGCACAGTTCGGGACCCCCTACACGAGATCGGCCGGTTTTGACACCGACAAT
Organism: Triticum dicoccoides; assembly: GCF_002162155.2. NCBI lineage: Eukaryota > Viridiplantae > Streptophyta > Magnoliopsida > Poales > Poaceae > Triticum > Triticum dicoccoides. The sequence goes on along the minus strand of NC_041388.1, from coordinate 593,946,216 downwards.
GTTGTGACGTGATATGGTCAAGACATGATGTGATATAAGTTATTGTATGAGATGATCATGTTTTGTAAAACTTATTGGCAACTGGCAGGAGCCTAATGGTTGTCACTTTATTGTATGAAATGCAATCGCCAGGTAATTGCTTTACTTTATCACTAAGCGGTAGCGATAGTCATAGAAGCAATAGTTGGCGAGACGACAACGATGCTACGATGGAGATCAAGGTGTCAAGGAAATGACGATGGAGATCATGATAGTGCTTTGGAGATGGAGATCAAAGGCACAAGATGATGATGGACATATCATGACACATATTTTGATTGCATGTGATGTTTATCCTTTATGCATCTTATTTTGCTTAGTACGGCGATAGCATTATAAGATGATCCCTCACTAAATTTCAAGGTATAAGTGTTCTCCCTGAGTATGCACCATTGCTACAGTTCATCATGCCGAGACACCACGTGATGATCGGGTGTGATAAGATCGAAGTTCACATACAACGGGTGCAAGCCAGTTTTGCACGTGTAGAATACTCGGGTGAAACTTGATGAGCCTAGCATATGCAGATATGGCCTCGGAAAACTAAGACCGAAAGGTCGAACGTGAATCATATAGTAGATATGATCAGCATAGTGATGTTCACCATTGAAAACTACTCCATATCACGTGATGATCGGACATGGTTTAGTTGATATGGATCACATGATCATTTAGATGACTAGAGGGATGTCTATATAAGTTGGAGTTCTTAAGTAATATGATTAATTGAACCTAAATTTATCATGAACTTAGTCTTGATAGTTATTGCATGTCTATGTTGTTGTAGATCAATGGCCCGTGCTACCATTCCCTTGAATTATGTCCTGGAAGAATTATCCTCATTGCTGCACAGAAGAATTACGTCCTGGAAGCACACTACTGCATGCTGCTAACGCGACACTACGATCAGAGACCCTTCGACGAAATTGTGTGCGATGCCATAATCGCAAACGGTGGTGTAAAAAACTAGTCAAAAAAGGTGCAAAACGTTTGCGATGGAGGATGCATCAAACATGGTTCAGATTTTAGTTGTGCGTGCGATGCAGGGCATACGGTTCAATTCAATCAACCATTTGCGATGGGGAGGAACAAAAGAAATGGGTAGACAGACGAAGGTGTGTGTGATGTATAGCATATGATCCACTCGGACGAACTATTTGTGATTAGGCAACACAAAAGAAGCGGTCAGGCAGATCAAGGTGTGTGCGATGTACAACATACGGTTTACTCGGATGAACTATTTGTGCTAAGACATGGGAACATAAATGGTTCAACTTAACAAGATGTCTGTGATACAGGGCAAACATGTCTGTAATCAGAAATGTGTTCGAAGACCAATAATAACATAGACGATTGCTTAATAAGACGTATGTGATACGCTCTGTCTACACAACATCTATTGTCCATTGGGGGACGGGCGGTCATCCGGATATGCCATAAGGATGCGAAGAGGCATCCTATATCAGAAAGGACTAGTTGTTCCACCAGTAGCTCATGTAAGAGAACTCTCAACTTATGTGTGCTCTGGCTGGAGCAGCCATCAGATGGGTGACTGGATGGGAAGTTCTGTTGATGTTAAATTAACTGATAGGATGGGTCATATTTGTCAAATTAAATGACTGATACGACCCATCCCATGAGTTAATTTAACCTCGAGGTCCTTGTTATTTTTATTTTTTTATTTTTTAACACATGTTAAAGAAGGTCTGCCGCATTACTTTTTGACAATGTATGATACACGGAATACAGTTGATCCATCCGACCTGTTTGTGATGGAATAAGCCATGTGTGTTGTGGGCAAACGCTTGCTAGTATTCAACTGTTTGCGATTGATGAATTCATCACCGACGGGTTCCCTAGTGTGGTCCATGTTCATCTGATCGTCAACTACTTCCTGCGCTAGCTCGATGTTTCCTCTATGCTAAGTTTCCATTAATTGATGGTGTTTTATGAACACGCCACCATTTCCCACCATATCCTCACCTGTTTCCCGCCACCTAGTATATTGCGCATAAACCTAAGCGGCGCGTGACGCACGGAGGTGACAAAAGCAGCCAGTAGCACATCCACCTTTTCCAACCATGCCAACCCACCAAAGCGCCGCCTCTGCCATCACCCTCGCCAACGAGAAAACAAGCAGGCACCACTGCCAGTCGAGGCCGAGGCGCTCCCCGGCAACGCGATGGACGACGCCGTGATGTGCATCATCACCAGGGTTGAGCAGACCTTTGGTGCATGGCGCTTGAGCGCCGCGGATCAAGATAGGCATGTCAGAGCCGACAGGCTGCAGCTCGCCACACAACATGATCGATGGCGCGCCGTAGATTGATGACCCACAAGTGTAGGCGATCTATCATAGTCCTTTCGATAAGTAAGAGTGTCAAACCCAACGAGGAGCAGAAGGAAATGATAAGCAGTTTTCAGTAAGGTATTCTCTGCAAGCACTGAAATTATCGGTAACAGATAGTTTTGTGATAAGGTAATTTGTAACGGGTAAAAACTAAATAAAGTAAATAATGTGCAGCAAGATGGACCAATCCTTTTTGTAGCAAAGGACAATCCTGGACAAACTCTTATATAAAGGAAAGCGCTCCCGAGGACACATGGGAATTATCGTCAAGCTAGTTTTCATCACGCTCATATGATTCGCGTTCGGTACTTTGATAATTTGATATGTGGGTGGACCAGTGCTTGGGTACTGTCCTTCCTTGGACAAGCATCCCTCTTATGATTAACCCCTATTGCAAGCATTCGCAACTACAAAAGAAGTATTAAGGTCAACCTAACCATAGCATGAAACATATGGATCCAAATCAGCCCCTTACGAAGCAACTCATAAACTAGGGTTTAAGCTTCTGTCACTCTAGCAACCCATCATCTACTTATTACTTCCCAATGCCTTCCCCTAGGCCCAAACAATGGTGAAGTGTCATGTAGTCGACGTTCACATGACACCACTAGAGGAGAGACAACATACATCTCATCAAAATATCGAACGAATACCAAATTCACATGACTACTTATAGCAAGACTTCTCCCATGTCGTCAGGAACAAACGTAACTACTAACAAATCATATTCATGTTCATAATCAAAGGGGTATTAATATGCATAAAGGATCTGAACATATGATATTCCACCTAATAAACCAACTAGCATCAACTACAAGGAGTAATCAACACTACTAGCAACCCACAGGTACCAATCTAAGGCTTTGGGACAAAGATTGGATACAAGAGATGAACTAGGGTTTGAGATGAGATGGTGTTGGTGAAGATGTTGACAGAGATTGACCCCCTCCCGGTGAAAGGATCGATGGTGATGACGATGGTGATGATTTCCCCCTCCCGAAGGGAAGTTTCCCCGATAGAACAGCTCCACCGGAGCCCTAGATTGGTTCCGCCAAAGTTCCACCTTGTGGTGGCGGAGTTTCGTCTCGTAAGCTTGCTTCTGATTTTTTTTCAGGATGAAAACACCATATAGCCAAAGATGGGCATCAGAAGGCTGCCAGGGGGCCCTCGAGGCAGGGGGCGCGCCCAGGGGGTAGGGCGCGCCCCCCACCCTCGTGGATGGTGGGTGGCCCCCCTTTGGTACTTCTTTCGCCCAATATTTTTTATATATTCTGAAACATGCTCCCATGAAATTTCAGGACTTTTGGAGATGTGCGGAATAGGTCTCTAATATTTGCTCCTCTTCCAGCCCAGAATTTCGGCTGCGGCAATCTCCCTCTTCATGTAGACCTTGTAAAATAAGAGAGAATAGGCATAAGTATTGTGATATAAGGTGTAATAACATCCCATAATGCAATAAATATCAATATAAAAGCATGATGCAAAATGGACGTATCATAGAGCAAGCTAGGCGCGTCCGCGCAGATAAGTTGTGGCTCCCCGCAGAGCGAGAGGCGCGGGGCGCTGCACAGCAAGAGTGGATCCATCGGCGCTTGCCTGCTGTCGACATGGCGTCGCGGCTGGGTACACGTCCCATGAGTACCCCCATTACTCGCCAGGAGTGGGCAGAGGCCCTCAGCGCCATACTTGCACCAGAGGCCGACCGCACCGTACTTGCACCGGACGCCCGCCACGTTGTTCGCATGGGTGTCGCCGTTCGCCTTGTCCTCAGACCACTGGATGCCAACGCGCTGGCCCGTAGGCTCGACCGCCTCCTTGGCCCAAGTGTCCACCTGGGTGCAGTAGAGGAACATGGCCGTCACATCCTCGAGTTGGTGATCTCCGATGAAATAGCCAACTTGGAGCTCGGGGTCACGCTCCAGATGTATCGCGAGCGTGTCGACCGCTTGGACGAATGCCTACACGAGTTCAGGCAGAGCCAAGAGTTACTGTAGGCAAGGGCTGCTGGTCATGGTCTCATGGACGCGTTTTATTTTGTTGAGTCGTTTCGACGTGGATAGCTATGTATTCACATCCATCATAGTATTGCTCTGTTTATTCCTCTGTTTCAATTTGTGTACTCTGTTTTCCGTTCTTATATGTTATGGTTTCAATGTGTGTATATACATTTTCCATTCTGTATATGTGGATGATAATAGCTAGATTCAAATTAGTATACAAAAATAGATAGAAAATGGAATTCATAATATATATATATATATATATATATATATATATATATTAATTGTTCATTAGTTCATCACGTAATATATATATATATATATATAATCATCACATATATGTGATGATACTTAACTACTAGGTACAATGCATAAAATTGAAAACAAACAATACTAAAAACTAATAATACCTCCTAGGGCCAGTATTCCGGCAGCCCCTCGCCAGCAGCTCCCTGGTGTGCGGCGTCTTCCCAGTGCGGAGGCAATACTCCGCCTCCTCCACCTCGCAACACTTAACGTACCGATCTACCTCTTGCTGGCGGACGCGCGCGGACGATCTTGCCATTTTGTTGGGCGCCCACCGAAGCTCCTTGTCGGTGGCACGCCAGAGCTTATCGGCCCACCTCCACGCAGCGACGAGGCGCCCAATGCCTATGACCTTCCTCGCGAAGTACCCGTCTTCGTACACCTCCTCGGCACGACGACACACCCGCCGCAAAGCTCCGCCACCTCCTTTTCAGGTGGCATCACGGGCTTCATAGGCTGCCTGGTACCTGGCTTCCTCCTCCGCCATCTCCTTCTTGAACACCACTTGCCTGGCTTTCTCAGTCGGAGGTAGTGACTTCCACAAACAAAGATTGTACTGGCCCCAAAACCAATCCAAAGTTGGGGGTCCGGCGCAACCTCGTCAGGCGGCGCATAGGGGTCCTCGTAGCTACTATTTGAGTGGGCGTCCTTGGGGGCGGCGACTCCTCGTCGGTGCATGGGCAGACCGGCGGCGCCATGGCAGAGATTTGTATGAGAGAGAAAGGGTGAGCGAGGGGAGGATGTAGATGAGAATGCAGGAGGGACGACGTGAGCAAGGGAGTATTTATTGGTGGCCGGAATCTAGATCGACGGGGACAGTACACACGCCGGTCACCGGAATTTACGAGTATTGTAGTTTGAATTACACACGATTCCCGCAGCAAAATCCGTGTGTGAACATAATACCTGACGGTTTCCAATACAGAACCGTGTCTGATTAATGATCCCCGTCACTCACCTACCAAACCTCGAGCCGCGAGATACAGTGCCAATCGTGTGGGGGACGGTTGTCTTGCGAGATCTTTACATTTTCTTTTTGAACACCAGATATTTACATTGTTTGATGATTTTTTAACTCACACACAAGTACACAAAAATATGATTTTTCGAACCATTATGGTTAGGCGTTGCATGTAGATGTAGTTCAAATTTGAATTACAGTCATTAAATGGTTAGAAAATCACTTAAATGTCTTTAAAAGGTCAAATGACCCCTGAAATTTTCCAAATTTTCACATGACAGTTGTATTAGTGCACGTTAAACGTAGAAAAAAATTGAAGGCCGTAAGAGGAAGCTATCTCCCGTTCGTCATCAAACATGCATTGTTCCCTCTCGGAACCACGAACCTTCTAGTGAGTTGCTCCGTTTTGTCAGGGGTGTGTGTCCAAACTTTCATCAAATAGACCAAATTTTTACCACATCATCTTGGTGGCATGACATTAAATCAAGCAACGTATCATGTTTTTCTGACCATTTTTAAATTTTTTGGAATTAAAATGCCATGGAACTCCATGCATGCGCCCATGCCTTGAGACCAATATGTTTGAAAATTTCTTCTAATTTACTGTACATGGAATTAACTCGCACACAAGTACACAAACATATGATTTTTCAAACCGTTTTGGTTAGGCGTTGCATGTAGATGTAGTTCAAATTTGAATTATGGTAATTAAATGGCTAGAAAATCACTTAAATGTCTTTAAAGGTCAAATGAACCTTAGAATTTTCCAAAATTTCACATTACAGTTGTAGTAGTGCACGTTAGACGTAGAAAAAATGATTAACTCGCACACAAGTACACAAATATGATTTTTCAAACCGTTTTGGTTCGGCATTGCATGTAGGTGTAGTTCAAATTTGAATTACGATCGTTAAATGGCTAGAAAATTACTTAAATGTCTTTAAAAGGTCAAATGACCCCTGGAATTTTCCAAAACTTCACATTACAGTTGTAGTAGTGCATGTTGGACATAGAAAAAATGAAGGCCGTAAGAGGAACCTATCTCCCATTCGTCATCAAACATTCATTGTTCCCTCTTGAAACCACGAGCATTCTAGTGAGATGCTCTGGTTTGTGAGGGGAGTGTGTCCAAACTTTCGTCAAACATGCCAATTTCTTTACCACATCATCTTGGTGGCATGACATTACATCAATCAAGGTTTCATGTGTTTTTTATTTTTTTTATTTTTTGGAATTAAAATGCCATGTCACTCCATGCATACGTATGCATGTGTCCATGTCGTGAGACAAATATGTTTGAAAATTCCTTCTAATTTACATCACATGGAATTAACTTGCACACAAGTACACAAATATGATTTTTCAAACCGTTTTGGTTACGCGTTGAATGTAGATGTAGTTCAAATTTGAATTACAGTCATTAAATGGCAAAATCGCTTAATTGTCTTTACAAGGTCAAATGACCCCTAGAAGTTTCCAAAATTTCACATTACAGTTGTAGTAGTGCACGTTAGACATAGAAAAAATGGAAGGCCGTAAGAGGAAGCTATCTCCCGTTCGTCATCAAACATGCATTGTTCTCTCTTGGAACCACGAGCCTTCTCATGAGTTGCTCCGGTTTGTGAAGGGTGTGTGTCCAAACTTTCCTCAAATATGTCAATTTATTTAACACGTCATCTTGGTGGCATGACATTACATCAAGCAAGGTTTCATGTGTTTCTGATATATTTTTGGAATTAAAATGCCATATCACTCCATGCATATGTATGCATGTGTCCATGTCGTGAGAAAAATATGTTTGAAAATTCCTTCTAATTTACTACACATGGAATTAACTCGCACACAAGTACACAAATATGATTTTCAAACCATTTTGGTTAGGCGTTGCATGTAGATCTAGTTCAAATTTAAATTACGGTCATTAAATGGCTAGAAAATCACTTAAATGACGTTAAAAGGTCAAATGACCCCTAGAATTTTCCAAAATTTCACATTATAGTTGTAGTAGTGCACGTTAGATGTAGAAAAAAATTGAAGGCCGTAAGAGGAAGCTATCTCCCGTTCCTCATCAAACATGCATTGTTCCCTCTTGGAACCACGAGCCTTCTAGTGAGTTGCTCCGGTTTGCGAGGGGTGTGTGTCCAAACTTTTGTCAGACATGCCAATTTTTTACCACATCATCTTGGTGGCATGACATTACATCAACCAAGGTTTCATGTGTTTCTAATTTTTTTATTTTTTGGAATTAAAATGCCATGTCACTCCATGCTCAATTGTGTCATAGCCGTTAGACCAATATGTTTGAAAATTCCTTCCAATTTACTGCACATGGAATTAAATCGCACACAAGTACATAGAATATGAGTTTTCAAACCGTTATGGTTAGCTGTTGCATGTACATGTAGTTCGAATTTCAATTACGGTCATTAAATGGCTAGAAAATCACTTAAATGTCTTGAAAGGTTAAATGACCCCTGAAATTCTCCAAAATTTGACATGACAGTTGTATTAGTACTACAAAATTTCGCGTTCATTTAAAACACCATCCGTTGCCACTTCACTCCAAATTCATCTTTCACAAGTAATAAAAAATATCTACAACATCACACACAGTTGTTTTCTAGGAACCGTTTGCGATGAAAACATCTGGGTCTATTTAAGTCTCCCTCCTTAAGCTTTGCCGGCTCGGCAGCTCCAGTCCCGGCAACCCCTGAATCCATGAATCTCGATCCCCATTCCTGCACCCCCTTCTTGCAAAGATGACGTCATGGAAATGCTTCATGAAGGCCCGTACGATGGCCGCGTCCCCCCCAAGCGCCATCGCGTGCGCCGAGAGCGTGGTCGCCTACACCAAGAGTGCCGCCTCATCTGCATTGAGTGCGGCCGCTTCCGCCGAGAGGGCATCTGCGGCATTCGAAAGGGTAGCTGTAGCTGATGCTGCGATGGCGGCTGCAAACGTCAAGAGCGCTCGAGCTACCGTCAGTGCCACCGATGTCGCCCTGGCCCTGTCGGGGTATGGGGTCCCGGCAAACCCTTAAGGTTCGAACACTGGGGTGCGCGTGGAGTCTTTCCCTCCAACCGATCTACGCTCTAGCTTGCTAGGATCTCGCAGACGAACTCGACGAACTCACAACACAGAAGGACACATGGTTTATACTGGTTCGGGCCACCGTTGTGGTGTAATACCCTAGTCCAGTGTGGTGGTGGTGGATTGCCTCTTGGGCTGATGATGAACAGTACAAGGGTAGAACGGCCACCTGAGGTTGAGGCATTCTTGTGCTCGGTGAGCTTGTGTGTGAGGTGGTCTCTCTTGTTTAGCTCCCTTCTCCTTTCCACTGTGGTGGCTAGTCCTATTTATAGAGGCCCTGGTCCTCTTCCCAAAAACAATGGCGGGCTAATTTGAAGGGGGACAGCTAGTACAAGCTATCCTGACAAAAGGTAGTCTTCGCCTGCACAAAGCTCTGGTGGTGACGCCGTTCTGGGCTCCACGGTGACCTCCATCTTGCAGTCCTCAGTCTTGGTCTTGTTGCACCGAAATGGCAACCTTTGCCTAAGGCCTTGGTACTCCGCGGCTGCGCTTGCTCCCTTTCCACCAAAGAGGAAACAAGGACGCTATGCGCGCTGGCGCCCGCCCGGTGTCGATCGTCATGGCTCACGTCACGAGAACCTCGTGAGGTTCACCTTGCCTTGATATCTCCGCTCCTTGTGAGCCTGTCTAGCTAGGCCGCTCCAGTGGAGGTCTTGCGTCATCCGCCTCACGAGGCTTGGCCCCTCGCGAGGGTCTTGGGTGCTTCGTTGGTGAGGATAGGCCGTATGGCCTGCTGGCTTAGCCACGTGGCGGGCCGCAGACAGGCAAGTCTGGGGACCCCCATTCCTAGAACGCCGAAAGTAGCCCCGGGCCCAAGGTGCATGCGGGCTTGGCTTCGTGGCGAAGCCAAGGGTCAAGCTCGAAGCGCTGCGGGCTCCCAAAGCATGCGGCCTCGGTTGACATGTGGCGGTTGATTAGACGTGGGCGTCTCTGCTTCCCCATGCTGTTTTAGCAACTGTTTGACCTGACAAAAGGCTGGGCGGGGGGCACTTGCCTTCATTGCTTCTTCCTTGCCTCGCTCCAGATCCCCTTTCTTGCACTTTGCTGCCGCTACCTGCAGATCTGCTCCGGCCTCGTTCTGCATCTGCCGCTCATGGCGCCGCGCAAGTTCAAGGCTTCCTCGTCCCCGGCTTGGTACGAGCCCGCTCTTGAGGCGCCCACTGTCACGGAGAAGAGCCTTGCCTCCGTGCGTCTGCTGGCGGCGGGAGAGAGCAACGAGTGGGGGAAGACGGAGCTCCAGCTTGCCTGTGACGAGCCAGAGCCTGAGGGGAGCACCTTCTTCCCCTTCTTTTCGAGCGGTGTTGCTGTCGGGTTGGTTCCTCCCTTCTCTGACTTTTTTATGAAGTCCTCGACCACTATGGGCTGCAAGCGTTGCACCTCCATGCCAACTCTGTCCTCCTCCTGTCCATCTTTGCCTACTACTATGAGGCATACCTGGGCGTGATGCCGTCTGTGGCTCTCCTGCGCCATTTCTTCTTCCTCCGCGTCAGCGAGGGCCACATCTCTAGATGCGCTAACTTCGTCGCGTCCGGCAAGGCCAACTCGATCTCGAGCACCAGGAAGAGGGCCAACAATATTCGATCCAAGTGGGTCATGGTGGACGCCAAGCTCGCCCATACGTGCCTGACGTTGCCGACGGAGGTGCCTCCGCAAGGCAAGGAGTGGCCCAGGGCGGAGCTTGTCGACGAGTGGGCGTCGTCAGTGTTGGAGAAGATGATGGCTGACCTGAAGCCGGGCAATGTGAGGGCGGCCAAAATAACGGGAGCGATGCTCCTGAGGGAGTTCCTGACGCTCCGGATCGCCCCACTCCAGGCGCGCGCGCCCCTTTAGGCAGCTTGAAGGAGGGGAAAACAAGGCCCGCCTGAGGCCGGGGGACCTGCCTGATGACGAACTGGACGCCGTACTGCGCCTCATAGTTGGAGACAACCAGGAGTACCCGCCTAGCGCCTTCATTCCCCTGTTCCAACGCAGGGACCGGGAGGAATTCGTCGCCTCCAAGCTGACTTTTGATGAGCGTGGGCTGGTGCCGCCGGTGCTTTCGGGGGCTCTTCCGGCGCCAAAGCCGGTGGAGGTGTCTTCTGGTGAGTCCCGCGGAGAGGGGAGGAGGAGGAGGATTCTGAGGAGACCCTGGAAGAGGTGGAGGAGACCTCCCTTCTGAGCAAGGCTGAGATTCTCCCGCGCCCTTCCTAACAATGCTGAGGCCGACGCCTACCTAGGAGGGAAGGAGCAGCCCCTCGTCCCGACGAAGGGCAGATCATCGCTGGTGGACAGTGGTGCCGCCTCCACTCTAACACCTCCTGGGGCTGGATCCGGTTCTGCCTCCGCACCTCACGGCGCCACTAGAGCCCGAGCGCCTGCTCCTCAGGTCCCGATGTTGTCGGGCCTCAAGCTTCACAAGCGAAGGGTGGAGTACCTTGCGGTGGACCGGTAGGTGTTTCAAACTTCGCTTGGTCCATGCAGGTGCCTGTTTTTCCTCACGCTCGCCTTTGGTTGATCAGGCCGACATCTTCGGCGAAGAAGAGGAAGGATGGTAAGGCAGTTGTGCCTCCCTCCGCAGAGCAAGGAGGCAACATCGCCCGTGCCTCCCCAGCCCGGTCATCTTCACAGGGCCAAGAGGAGCCCCGTCGCATGGAGTCAGCCCCTATGGCCCCGCTGGCTCCGGAGGTGCCGATACTTGGCACGGCTGATGAGGTCCCAGCTGCTCCGGATCCCGCGGTCCCCCATGCCCTGGTGACGGCGCCACTTCCTCCTACTGTTGCGCCTCCACTCCTTGGTTCCTCTACTCCTGCTGCCGTCTTGGAGCGTGCCTTTTCAGAGATGAACCAACTACAGGCGGATCTCTTGAGCGCTGACCCGCGCCTGGTGGCCGGGCGTTTGGAGTTGGCCTCCGGCTGGCTTCATTCTGACCTGGCGGTGCACGCGGCGCTGAGCCAGGCTGTTGCGGCTTCCGAGAGAGAGAGAAGCAAGAAGCTGTCGGTGCTGCAGCCGATCGTGAGGCGGCGCTGAAAGAAGCCAAGGCCGCCCGAGACCACTGCCAGGCACTGGAGGGCGAGTTGTAGAGCCTGCGCGATAAGCACGCCGAAGAGGCGTGCCGCCGTGAAGCAGAGGAGAAGGAGATGAAGGCCCGGGAGAAAGCCGTCAAGAATCGTGATGCTGAGCTGGCGGGGCTTGGGAAGAGGAAGGTTGCCGAGCGCAACCGGTTGGAAGAGCTGGAGCAGAAGATGGGGGCGAAGGAGGCTGATCTCAACGCCAAGGCATGGGTCTTGGCCGAAGACTGTGTGGCCTTTGCCGATCTCGAGAAGAGATCTCGAAAGGCGCTGAAGATGCTCTACGAGCGTGGCTTGGAGAAGCCCCTGGATACCGACGAGGACGGCCCCGCCCAGCTGCTTCCTCTCATGGTGAAGGCGCTTGAGGAGGTCATTGAAGGCCTTGGTCCCATGGCGGGGGCCGAAGCTCGGGTTCTGTCTTCAGCCGCTCTTACCCGCATCCTCAGCTATCTGCACCTCCACGACCCCAACGCCCAGTTTGACGAGCTGTTGGAGCATGTGGCTGAAGACCTCTACGAGACCGCCGTCGCAGCCGTTCAAGGTCAAGTGGAGGCTTTGCTGGGGATGTTCCACGGCTTTGTCTCCGATTCTCTGTCTGGTGATGCCGTGGATCCTGCGGCTGGTGGCGAAGGTGAAGACATGGTCGCCCACAGGGGAGCTCCTTCCGCAGGCGACAGCGAGATCCAGGGGTGACCCGCGGCTATTCTCCTTGTTTTATTCCTGCAACATACATCAGGCCTCGCGGAGGCGTTTAGACTTTTCATTTGGTATTGTGAGAATAGTATGCTTGTAATATTTGCTTTGAGATTCTGCGATTTCCTTCCTTATTTGCCTTGTTCTGCGTCGGAAGAGCCCGACCCCGCGCATACCTCAACCGCCGTTGGGCCGACCGGAGACCAGGACGGTCCTAGGAGTGAGGGGCTACTTGACTAGTTAGGCTCCTGAGTCGCGACGCTCAGGAGTCCCCCTTGACGTGCGAACAACATATAGGGAGAGTTCGTGAGGATAGATTAATGTTCTACATCGGCAGGGCCCGACCCCGCGCATACCTCAACCGCCGTTGGGCCGACCGAAGACCAGGACGGGCCAAGGAGTGAGGGGCTACGTGACCAGTTAGGCTCCTGAGTCACGATGCTCAGGAGTCCCCCTTGACGTTCAAACAATTTCCATACCTGCCCTCGTCGAGGCCTTAGGAGGGGCGCGCGACGCCCAGGTCCGGGGGACCTAGTTGGGTGGCGTGCGCTTGGGCGTGACCCGAGTGCAGCCCCCATGCCCAGCCCCCTCGCGCGACTCTCTCGAGGTGAGGCGTCATGGTGAGGCTGGGCATTGAGCCCTAGGCTCCCTGAGGTTGGTACGACCGTGGGGTCGCCCTCAGTTGTTTATCACCAGCGCGGAGCGTAGTGCTTCTGCTTGTGCATGGGCATAGCCGCTCCTCGGCAGTGTCGACAGCCAGCACGGAGCATGGAGCTTCCACTTGTGTGTGGATGGGGGCTCCCCTCCGGGAGGAGCCCCCGGGGCGTGTACAGCCCCGCCCTGACACGTGGCTTGCACGGCAGGGGTGCGAGGTGTATCTGGGCACTTGTGAGCCAGCGTGGGACTCACAAGGCCCTACCTCAAGGCGGGTTGCGCCTGGTCTTGAGTCTTTGTGACTGCATGTCCCTGCAAGGAGGTTAGATGCAAGCACTCTATGTCCTCTGGTCCCGGCCCTCGAGCGAGCTCAGCCGCCGCTGGTATGCCAGGTCATGATGATGTCGTGGTCAAGGGCAGGGGGTGAGGGCTAGAGAGCCAGTAAGAGCTCCTGAGTTGCGATGCTCAGGCGCCCCCCTTTTAACGTGCAAGCAAATTGCATGGAGTGAACGGACCCGTGGCGTGTGGTTATAAAACAGGTGATAGCAGTCGGCAGGTTAAGCACAAAGAGCAGATTGACTTGGATAAATGCAGGAAGATACATGCCACCGGGTCCGGCCCGAGCGGCGTGGGGATGATGCAGCCCGAGGGGAGCCCCCAGCGAGGTAAGCTAAAAGACATAAATAAAATGGATACATGCCATAGGGACGGACCCAGGCGGCCGGGGAATAGTGCAGCCCGAGGGGCGCTCCCGGCTTAAATGAACTTGGAAGATGTCACCTGGGTCTGTGGACGAAGTAGAGCTGGTGCAGCTGAAGCCATGTGTCGAAGAAATGACTCCTCATGAGCCACTGGGACCCTAAGCCTCGGGAGGCTCTGGGATCTCGGGAGGTTCCCTGAAGGCCGTCGCCATCTCCTCCCGAACGCCGTGGAACCTGGCCTCCTGAGCCGCCTGGACTTGACGCACATGGCGTTGATGTGCCGATGCCACGCTTGGCAAGCCGAAGGGCATGCAAACGAAGTTCTGTGGTGGGCCCTCACATCTTCCCGTGCGCGATGGCCAGAAGCGTTCCTGAGACGCGGCCCTGTTAAGCCCTAGCATGTCGATGCAGGCGCGTAGCTCAGCACCCTCGCCTGGGTGGTGAGCCACACTCTGTGAGCGGTTGTCGCCACGCATGGCTCTTGCGTCTTGTAGCTCTTGGGTGGTCTTGATGATGAACTCCTGGGTGGTGGGCATTCCTTGCCCCATGCTCTCCTAAGGAACACGTGCCGTGAAGCACGCTTCCAAGTGGTGCCCAAGCGCCTCCCTCATGAGATTAGCAAGGTCTGAGGCCCTCTAGAAGAGAGCCCCCGAGCCTTGCCTAAGGAGGGCGCCGGGCGCGCTTTCCTATGCAGTGGTGGAGGGCACCCCTGGAGCGGGCGCCGATCCTGACGAGGCCCCTGATACGACGCCATCTCCTTGGGGTCCTGCATGGCGCGGTAGCTTCTTCTTGGGGATGTTCGCCGGAGGGCCTTCACTTCTACCGTCAGGGTTGTCGATTGCCGTGGCTTGGAAGGCGCGCTCAAGGGAGCACACTGCATCCCCTTCTTCACATGGGACCATGATGATCCCCCCGCTTCCTGGCATTTTGAGAACGTTGTAGCCGTGGTGGGTGACTGCCATGAACTTGGCCAGGGCTGGATACCCGAGGATGGCATTGTACGGCAGACGGATGTGCGCAACGTTGAAGTCGATGAGCTCGGTGCGGTAATTCTTGAGCTCCCCGAAGGTGACAGGCATGCGGACCTTCCCTATTGGTGTGGTGGAACCGTCAGTCACTCCTGAGAAAGGCTTGGTTGGCTGGAGCTGCTCATAGGGCACTTGGAGGCTGTCGAATGTGTCGGCGGATAGGACGTTGAGCCCTGCGCCGCCATCGATGAGAGTCTTGGTGACTTGCACGTTGCTGATGACTGGGGAGCAAAGCATAGGGAGTGTGCCTGCGGTGGTTGTGCACTTGAGCTGGTCGGCCGAGCTGAAGGTGATGGCGCATTGGGACCACCGGAGCGGGCGTGTGGCCTCGAGCTTGGGGAGCGCCGCGTTCACCTCGCGAGCGAACTATTTGAAGATGCGCTAAGAGGTTGGGGCCTGAGCGCCGCCCAAGATGCAAGCAACCACGTGCGGCTCCTGGAAGCCCCAAGCCCCCACGTCCTGGTGGTGGTCGTCGTTCCTTCTTGGTGAGGTTGGTCCTGCCAGCGGTCCTCGCGAGGCCGGTCACGTCACTCCTGGCGTGGGCCACGGTCGTCCCAGCATCCGCAACCGCGTCCTCCTCCGCGGCCGTAGCCCTGGTCATTGCGCTCGGGGCGTCGGCCGAAGCGTCCTTCCCGAATGGCTCTGAGCTCTTGACAGTCGCTGGTGTTGTGGGTGTTCAGGTTGTGGAAGGTGTAGAATGGGCGGCCGTTCTTGGATGACTCAGGCTGATCTCTGCCTCACTTGGTGTCTGGATCTACTGCGAGCACTACTACCTCCTTGCGCTTCACGTCTTTGGCCTTGGCCTTCTTTTCCTCCACACCTGCAGCCGGCAGCTCATGGAGAGAGAGGTGCCCCTCCTCAGCTCTTGCGCACCTGGTCGCCAGGTTGAACAGCTCCTGAGATGTGCAAAGCTCCTCATGAATTGCCAGCTCTTCCTTCATCTTAACATCGCCGATGCCGTCAGAAAACGCGGAAATGATGGCCTCATCCGAGACCTTGGGAATCTTGAGGCGGGTGCTGTTGAAGCGCTGGATGTACTTCTAGAGGGTCTCTCTTGGCTGTTGCTTGATGCGGCGTAGGTCGCCCGCGACCGGTGGGCGGTCACGAGTACCCTGGAAGTTGGCGATGAAGCGGTCGCGCATCTCGTCCCAGGAAGAGATCGAGCCGTGTTGTAGGTTCAGGAGCCAGGAACAGGCCCCATCCTTGAGAGCCATGGGAAACCAGTTTGCCATGACTTTTTCGTCGCCGTTGGTCGCTTCGATGCTCAACTCATAGAGCTGCAGGAACTCCGCAGGGTCGGCGGTGCCGTCGTACCGAGGAGGCAGATCTGGCTTGAACTTGCCTGGCCAGGCGACGCTGCACAGCACAGGGGTGAAGGCGTGGCAGCCTGCCGTGGTTGCTGGGGGCCTGCTTCAGGGGCGGAGCTTGGTCTTGGCGAGGTTCGCGCTGCGCCACTGCAGGCAGCACGCGGTCTTGGCGAGGTGGCGCGGGGAGCGCTGGTCCAGCTTCTTGTGGCCGCGGGATTTCTTGGCAGCTCCTTTCTTCACGCGCGGGCGCCGGGCACGGCGGATCGCGCCGCGGAGGCGCACGCCTTGACGCCAAGGCACCGTCTTGGGGTCGAGGTGGTGGAGGCGCGCCATGAGCCCCGTTGCCCGCGGCCTGCTGAGGGGGAGGCGTAGAGTGGGACGGCGCTAGAGAGCCCCCCGAGGCATGGACAAGCTCGGCGATGCGGTCGAGCCACTCCTCATAGACGTCGTCGACGAGGCGGTAACGTAGGAGCTCGTTCGCCGTGATGAGCGCGGCCCGCACCTCCAGGGGAGCGCGGTGCGCGTGGGACGAAGAGCCAGCAGGAGTGAGTGATGGAGTAGCGGTGCGGCCGTCCTGCCGCACCGAAGGATGTTGCGAGGATGCCTGCTGCTCGTTTCCCACCGGGCCAGTGGCAGCGTTGGCAGCGGGGGATGGAGAATGACTAGGCGGCCCGCCGACGGGAGCCGTCTGAGTGACGCGGGCGGCGAGGGCGGCCCAACGCTCAGCTCTAGCGCGGCGAGCGTCCGACATGGAGACGACGGATCGACGGAGCGACGAACTGATGGAAGGGAAGCTACAGCGCACCCCTACCTGGCGCGCCAAATGTCGGGGTATGGGGTCCCGGCAAACCCTTAAGGTTCGAACACTGGGGTGCGCGTGGAGTCTTTCCCTCCAACCGATCTATGCTCTAGCTTGCTAGGATCTCGCGGACGAACTCGACGAACTTACAACACAGAAGGACACAAGGTTTATACTGGTTCGGGCCACCATTGTGGTGTAATACCCTACTCCAGTGTGGTGGCGGTGGATTGCCTCTTGGGCTGATGATGAACAATACAAGGGCAGAACGACCTCCTGAGGTTGAGGCGTTCTTGTGCTCGGTGAGGTTGTGTGTGAGATGGTCTGTCTTGTTTAGCTCCCTTCTACTTTCCACTATGGTGGCTAGTCCTATTTATAGAGGCCCTGGTCCACTTCCCAAATATCGAGCGGGAAGGGAGCCAACAATGGTGGGCTAATTTGAAGGGGGGCAGCTAGTACAATCTATCCTGACAAAAGGTAGTCTTCGCATGCACAAAGCTCTGGTGGTAACGCCGTTATGGGCTCCACGGTGACCCTCGTCTTACAGTCCTCGGTCTTGGTCTTGTTGCACCGAAATGGCAACCTTTTCCTGAGGCCTTGGTACTCCACGGCTGTGCTTGCTCCCTTTGCACCAAAGAGGAAACAAGGACATTGTGCGCGCTAGCGCCCACCTGGTGTCGATCGTCACGGCTCACGTCACGAGAACCTCATGAGGTTCGCCTTGCCTTGATATCTCCGCTCCTCGTGAGCCTGCCTGGCTAGGCCGCTCCAGAGGAGGTCTTGCGTCGTCCTCCTCACGAGGCTTGGCCCCTCGCGAGGGTCTTGGGCGCTTCGTTGGTGAGGATGGGCTGTATGGCCTACTGGCTTAGCCACGCGCTGGGCCGCGGGTAGGCAAGTCTGGGGACCCCCGTTCCCAGAATGCCGACAGGCCCCGGTCGAGGCCACCCACGCTAAGATCGAGGATGCACACACCAAGATATTCCAGGCCACCTCGGACTCCAGCATGCAACCCACATCTGCAAAGGCGGCGGTCGCCGAGCGGGAGCTAGAGATCCAGGAGGCGGCGTAGATCGAGAAGCGCTGGGAGGAGTAGTTGCGCATGGCCAAGGTCGAGGTAGAGAGGAGTCTGTCCGTCGAGGATTCGGAGGTGGAGTACCAACGCGAGCTCTGGCGCAGCCACTACTACGAGTACTACAACCTTGATGGCGGCGCCGACTACGAGGATGCGGTCGACTTAAGCAGGGGGGACGCGGAGTCCACCAACGGCGGCATGTCGCTAGGACAAGTCATCGATGTCTCATCTCACACCGGCGATGCATAGGTCGGCGTGACAGTGGATTTGTTAAAATTATGTGTACTTAGGCTTTGTTTTTAATGCTAGTCTTTTGTTAGAGCAATGTTTAGGTCAACTGGATCTATTTAATTACTAAAATTGCTCGATTCAGTAAGTTAGGTATGTCTGTTGTACGCTCTTTTGTGTGCCCACATTAGCAAGCGATGTTAAATTATGCAATGACGTACCCGAGAAAATTTCCACCAAAATTTGAATTATCAAACCCATCCCATGCGCGTAAAGCAGAAGAATCGTTTGTGATGCACACAATCATTCAAAGTGAATGGTCTGGCGGCACCGCGCGCAAAGTTTCCCTCCACATTTCCAAAATTTTGGCCTACCGCCAAAGTATCTACCACCGCCCCCCTTCCCCCTTCCCCACCCCCTTTTCTCCCCGACCACAAGTCACATTTCCCATGTTTCCTCCTTCCTTCCTTCCTAAGCTATAGCCGCTTCCTCGCTCTTGCCGTCTCGCATCCTACCGTCGGGGTCGCCATGGTCTTCTTCAAAGACCTCTCCAGCGGTTCCTCCTCCGACAACGACTCCTTCACCACCCGGGTATGCCTCTCTTCTCTCTCTCTCTTGGGCTATGACTTGGAATGAAGGATTTTTACGCGACAGTCAATTTGAGTCATTTCTTCCTCTTGTAGCTCCCTAGGACCATCAGTGGCAACGAATGGAGCAAGGTGGCTGAAGTTCTATCTACTCGTTGTCACCATCAATCTCCATGCATGAAGCTAGTTGCGTTTGAATCTGTGGACAGTGGGAGGAAGTTTCTGGCATGTGCAAAGAAGGTTAGACCCTCTTTCATTGTTACAAATCATTTGTTAGATGTGATTCAGACACTGTCATGGTCCCAACCCATTCATACCACACCTTCAACCAAACGCATCCTAAGACAGTGTCACAGTTTGTACCTAGTATCTTAAATTGTTGCCATCTCATCAGCGTTGCCATTAGAAAATTATTTGGCACCACTTCAGCAATTTGTGCGGCCAACTTTGGTCCACACATCCGAGCAGCCAAGTAGTAAGATACTAAATCTTTATGGCACCAAGGAACTGGGCATCGGAGCAACTACGTGCTCCGGTGTCTGGGTCCCTGATTTTTTTTCTCGCTGCATCGGCTCGCCAGTGCAGGGCACCGGTGCGAGATGTAGCAACAGTTGTCTTTACCCCAGTTTTGGCATACATAGTGGATGGCCTTAGTGCTATTAGTTCTATGTTACTAAATTTTTGCATGTACACACCTATTAGTATCAATTTGCTATCATCCAAACAATGTCGCTATGTTGTTGTAGTTATATTTACCTTCCTCATAAAATGTTCAATTTGTTATTTATTGTACATGAGTAAGAACTTATAGCATCATTGTAGTTAATTATAGCTTCTGATGTTCCAGAATTTGGTTGTTGTCTCAGTAGCAATTAATTCATTTGCACATTGATCTTTTTGAGAACATATGTCATAATTAACATGTTTCTTTAGTTTTTCAAAATAAGCAGTGGTGATTTTCTATGTTGCTATAAACCCATTTCCCCTACAATTGTTATTGATCTAGTTTTAAATATTATAGGATGAACAGAAGTGTTCTTACTTGGAGTGGGTTGATCAAGAGTGGCCACAGTCTTTGAAGATGTGCCTAGCAAAGCTCTGGAGCATGTATGAGGAAGAGAACAGACGTAGGCTTAGAGAAATTGCTGTCAATGCTGAAGAATATTTGAAGATGTGGGATAAAAAGTTGAAGGAGGAGAATGAGCTCAAATTTTTTAAATCAGACTTTGCTAAGATGGTGTTGGCGAAGGAGGAGGCACTTTCCCAGTTGGCCCGTGCAAAATAGGCTCTTACTGAACTGAAAGCAGAGGTGGATAAGACGAGCCTGGATGATCTCGATTAGGGAAATGAATATATTGTTCTTATGAAGTTGAACTAGCTATATGTTGTATTGTGTTGTTTTCATGTAGCTACCGTACTGTGATGTTATAATATATTTATGTGCCTGATATGAAATTGGCAAATAGCTGTTCGATATGAAATGTGAATTTGCGTAATACTGTACTTATTAATTGTAAACTAATAAACCTGCTAAATGTGTCATGGACCTTTGCAAACGGTTCTAGCAGTAAAAGCGCTTGCGATGGATAGCCCAATGCCACACAGTTTTCTTCATCAAATCGTGTGTGGTATAGTTGATAAAAGTAAACAGTTAACCAAGGCAGACTATGTGTGACAGTTACACCTTTCACACACAAGCCTACACATAAAACTGTGTGGGATGTACGTACGAACGGAAACGTTTTCCCTGGATTGATTGTGTGGGATGTACATAAGAATGGAAATGTATTCCTTGGATTGACTGTGTATTATACATACGAACAGAAATGTTTTTCTGGGATTCACCGTGTGGGATGTACATACCTATAGAAATATTTTTCTTGAATTATCGTGTGGGATGTACATACCTACGAAAATTATAGGGTTTCGATGCCTTGCCCGATCGCACACGGCTCCAGCCTATGTCCTAGGAGGGCCTATCCCAGTGATTTCTGGGTCGTGTGGGAAGGACCCCCCTATCGCCCACAATCACTTGGCGACGGTTCCAAATGTCATCGAGGAAAGGGGTTAAAAACCGTTTGTGTAGCACTGACGCGCACCAGTGGCACCGCTAGGTGCAAGACCCGCTGTAGGAGCAACTCTGGACGTTATGAATATCTGGCAAACTAAAGCTGATGACTACTCGATAGTTCAGTGTGCCATGCTTTACGGCTTAGAATCGTGACTTGAAAGACGTTTTGAAAGTCATGAGCATATGAGATGTTCCAAGAGTTGAAGTTAATATTTCAAGCAAATGCCCGAGTTGAGAGATATGAAGTCTCCAACAAGTTCTATAGTTCCAAGATGGAGGAGAACAGTTCTGTCAGTGAACACATACTTAGAATGTCTGGGTACCATAACCACTTGACTCAGCTAGGAGTTAATCTTCCTGATGATAGTGTCATTGACAGAGTTCTTCAATCACTACCACCAAGATATAAAGGCTTCGTGATGAACAATAACATGCAAGGGATGGAAAAGACAATTCCCGAGCTCTTCGCAATACTAAAGGCTGTGGTAGTAGAAATAAAGAAGGAGCATCAAGTGTTGATGGTTAAAAAGACCACTAGTTTCAAGAAAAGGGGCAAAGGGAAGAAGGGGAACTTCAAAAGGAATAGCAAGCAAGTCGCTGCTCCCGGGAAGAAGCCGAAGTCTGGACCTAAGCCTGAAACTGAGTGCTTCTACTGCAAAGGGACTGGTCACTAGAAGCGGAACTACCCCAAGTATTTGGCGTATAAGAAGGATGGCAAAGTGAAAGGTATATTTCATATATATGTGATTAATGTGTACCTTATTAATGCTCATAGTAGCGCCTGGGTATTTGATACTGGTTCTATTGCTCATATTTGCAACTTGAAACAGGGGCTATGGATTAAACGAAGATTGGCTAAGGACGAGGTCACGATGCGCGTCGGAAATGGTTCCAAGGTCGATGTGATCGCCGTCGGCACGCTACCTCTACATCTACCTTCAGGATAAGTTTTAGACCTGAATAATTGTTATTTGGTGCTAGCGTTGAGCATGAACAATATATCTGGATTTTGTTTGATGTGAGACAGTTATTCATTTAAATTAGAGAATAATAGTTGTTCTATTTATACGAGTAATATATTTTATGGTCATGCACCCTTGATGAGTGGTCTATTTTTATTGAATCTCGATCGTAGTGATCCACATATTCATAATACTGAAGCCAAAAGATGTAAAGCTAATAACGATAGTGCAACTTATTTGTGGCACTGCCGTTTAGGTCATATTGGTGTAAAACGCATGAAGAAACTCCATGCTGATGGGATTTTGGAATCACTTGATTATGAATCACTTGATTCTTGTGAACCATGCCTCATGGGCAAGATGACTAAGACTCCATTCTCTGGAACAATGGAGCGAGCCACTAACTTATTGAAAATAATACATACTAATGTATGCGGTCCGATGAGTGTTTAGGCTCGCGGTGGGTATCATTATTTTCTGACCTTCACGGATGATTTGAGCAGATATGGGTATATCTACTTAATGAAGCATAAGTCTGAAACATTTGAAAACTTCAAAGAATTTAAGAGTGAAGTGGAAAACCATCGTAACAAGAAAATAAAGTTTCAACGATCTAATCATGGAGGTGAATATTTGAGTTATGAGTTTGGTCTTCATTTGAAACAATGCGGAATAGTTTCACAACTCACGCTACCTGGAACACCACAGCGTAATGGTGTGTCCGAATGTCATAACCACACTTTATTAGATATGGTGCGATCTATGATCTCTCTTACTAATTTACCGCTATCATTTTGGGGTTATGCTTTAGAGACGGCTGCATTCATGTTAAATAGGGCACCATCTAAATCTGTTGAGACGACACCACATGAACTGTGGATTGGCAAGAAATCAAAGTTGTCGTTTCTTAAAGTTTGGGGTTGCGATGCTTATGTGAAAAAGCTTTAACCTAATAAGCTCGAACCCAAATTGGAGACATGCGATCTATGATCTCTCTTATAGCAAGGCACACATCAGGTCTAGTCAAGTAACATGACCTCCAGAACAGGATTACCATACCACTATGGTGCGGACCTTACTCTAGTTGACCTACGAGGTTCAGTAGTAACTTGATCAGAAGTTTCATGATCATCATCATTAACTTCCTCACTGATTGGTATAGGAATCACGGGAACTGATTTCTGTGATGAACTACTTTCCAATAAGGGAGAAGGTACAATTACCTCATAAAGTTCTACTTTCTTACCACTCACTTCTTTCTAGAGAAACTCCTTCTCTAGAAGGGATCCGTTCTTAGCAACAAATATCTTCCCTTTCGGACCTGTGATAGAAGGTGCACCCAACAGTTTCCTTTGGATATCCTATGAAGACACATTTCTCCGATTTGGGTTCGAGCTTATCAGGTTCAAGATTTTTCACATAAGCATCGCAGCCCCAAACTTTAAGAAACAACAACTTGGGTTTCTTGCCAAACCACAGTTCATATGGTGTCGTCTCAACGGATTTAGATGGTGCCCTATTTAACGTGAATGCAGCCGTCTCTAAAGCATAACCCCAAAATGATAGCAGTAAATTAGTAAGAGAGATCATAGATCACACCATATCTAATAAAGTATGGTTACGATGTTCGGACACACCATTACGCTGTGGTGTTCCAGGTGGCGTGAGTTGCGAAACTATTCCGCATTGTTTCAAATGAAGACCAAACTCATAACTCAAATATTCACCTCCATCATCAGATCGTAGAAACTTTATTTTCTTGTTACGATTATTCTCCTCTTCACTCTAAAATTCTTTGAACTTTTCAAATGTTTCAGACTTCTGTTTCATCAAGTAGATATACACATATCTGCTCAAATCATCTGTGAAGGTCAAAAAATAACGATACCTGCCGCGAGCCTCAACACTCATCGGACCGCATACATCAGTATGTATTATTTCCAATAAGTTAGTGGCTCGCTCCATTGTTCCGGAGAATGGAGTCTTAGTCATGTTGCCCATGAGGCATGGTTCGCAAGAATCATGTGATTCATAATCAAGTGATTCCAAAATCCCATCAGCATGGAGTTTCTTCATGCGCTTTACACCAATATGACCTAAACGGCAGTGCCACAAATAAGTTGCACTATCGTTATTAGCTTTACATCTTTTGGCTTCAGTATTATGAATATGTGGATCACTACGATCGAGATTCAATAAAAATAGACCACTCATCAAGGGTGCATGACCATAAAAGATATTACTCATATAAATAGAACAACCATTATTCTCTGATTTAAATGAATAATCGTCTCGCATCAAACAAGATCCAGATATAATGTGCGTGCTTAACGCTGGCACCAAATAACAATTATTCAGGTCTAAAACTAATCCCAAAGGTTGATGTGATTGCTCTCTGGTTGTAGCGCCAGAAAAGCTTCTGTCTGCTGGGACTACGTCGGTATTTCCCCAAAGAGGAAGGGATGATGCAGCACAGTGACGGTAGGTATTTCCCTCAGTGAAGAAACCAAGGTTATCGAACCATTAGGAGAACCAAGCAACACAACGTAAACAGCACCTGCACACAAATAACAACACCTCGCAACCCGATGTGTTAAAGGGGTTGTCAATCCCTTTCAGGTAACGATGCTAGAAAATTGTAGTAGATTGGAATAATAGATCTCAAATAAAATAAATTGTAGCAAAGTATTTTTGTATTTTTGGTTTAATAGATCAGAATAAAAATGCATAGGAAAAGTAGATCGCAAGCAAATATATGAGGAAGAAGACCAAAGGGCCGTAGGTTTCACTAGTGGCTTCTCTCAAGAAAGATAGCAAATGGTGGGTAAACAAATTACTATTTGTCAATTGATAGAACCTCAAAAAATTATGACGGTATCTAGGCAATGATCATTAAATAGGATTCACGTCCAAGATTAGTAGACTGACTCCTGCCTGCATCTACTACTATTACTCCACACATCGACCGCTATCCAGCATGCATCTAGTGTATTAAGTTCATGGAAAAATGGAGTAATGCAATAAGAACGATGACATGATATAGACAAGATCCGGTTATCTATTGTGTAGATATAGATCTCATCTTTTTATCCTTAGTAGCAACGATACATACGTGTTGGTTCCCTTTTCTGTCACTGGGATCAAGCACCGTAATATCGAACCCACTACCGGGCACCTCTTCCCATTGCAAGATAAATAGATCAAGTTGGCCAAATGAAACCCAATTATCATAGAAAAATATGAGGCTATAAGAGATCATGCATATAAGAGATCAAAGAAACTCAAATAACTTTCATGGATATAGGAAGTTATGACTGATCATAAACTCAAAGTTCATCAGATCCCAACAAACACACCGCAAAAAGAGTTACATCATATGGATCTCCAAGAGACCATTGTATTGAGAATCACGAGAGAGAGAGAGAGAGAGAGAGAGAGAGATGAAACCATCTAGCTACTAACTACAGACTCGAAGGTCTACAAATAACTACTCACGCATCATCGGAGAGGCACCAATGGAGGTGGTGAACCGCATCCGAGATGGTGTCTAGATTGGATCTGGTGGTTCTGGACTCTGCGGCAGTTGGATGAATATTTCGTTGACTCCCCTAGGGTTTTGGGAATATTTGGGTATTTACAGAGCAAAGAGGCAGTCCGAGGGGCACCCGAGGTGGGCACAGCCCACCAGGGCGCGCCTGGGCCTCCTGGCGCGCCTTGGTGGGTTGTCCCCTCCTTGGGACTCACCCTAGGTGCTACCAGGGTCCAACTTGTTCCTTCTGGTCCATAAAAAGTCTCCGTAAAGTTTCTTGGCATTTGGACTCCGTCTGATATTGATTTTCTGCGGTGTAAAAAACACGGAAAAAACAGGAACTAGCACTTGGCACTATGTCAATAGGTTAGTACCAAAAAATGATATAACATGACTATAACATGATTATAAAACATCCAAGCTTGATAATATAACAACATGAAACAATCAAAAATTATAGATACGTTGGAGACGTATCAGCATCCCCAAGCTTAACTCCTACTTGTCCTTGAGTAGGGAAGTGATAAAAACAGAATTTTTGATGTGGAGTGTTCTTTAACTTGTCATATCATATTTCTTTCTTTATAGCATGGACAATTGGACTTTTATGTAATTCAAAGCAATAGTCTAGTGTTGACATAATAATTTATATACTCAAGCATATCAACAAGCAACCATGCCTTTCAAAATATCAATGCTAAAATAAGTTATCCCTACAAAATCATATAATCTTGTCATGCTCTGTCTTCTTAACACAAAGTATTTATCATGCACGACCCCGATGACAAGCCGAGCAATTGGTTCATACTTTTTAACGTGCTTTAGCTTTTTCAACTCTTACGCAATACATGAGCGTGGGCCATGGATATAGCACTATGGGTGGAATAGAGTATGATGATAGGGGTAAATATAGAGAGGATAAAAAAGTAAGAAAGTCTCACATCGATGCGGCTAACCAGCGGGCTATGGAGATGCCCATCAATCGATATCAACATGTGGAGTAGGGATTGCCATGCAATGAATGCACTAAGAGCTATAAGTGTATGAAAGCTCAATATGAAAACTAAGTGGGTGTGCATCTAATCCTATAATGAAAAATTCCCACTAGTATATGAAAGTGACAACATAGGAGACTCTCCATATGAAAACATGGTGCTACTTTGAAGCAAAAGTATGGTAAAGGATACTAGCAATGCCCCTTCTCTCTTTATTTATTTATTTGTTTATTTATTTATTGTTCTCTTTCTTTCTCTTTTTTCTTTTTCTTTCTTTTTCTTTTTCTCTCATTGTCCGGAGTCTCATCCCGACTTGTGGGGGAATCATAGTCTACATCATCCTTTCCTTACTGGGGCACCGCTCTAAACATGAATAATGATGATCATCACACTTCTTTTTACTTATAACTCAAAAGAAATAAAAATTACAACTCGAAACCTATGACAAAATATGACTCTATATGAATGCCTCTAGCAATGATCTAGTGTAACATGTATGAAAAATGATGAACGGTGGTTGAGCCACAAACACTATGTCAACTATATGATCATGCAGAGCAATATGACAATAAATGCTCAAGTCATCAAACAAAAGCGATGGAAGTTGCATGGCAATATATCTCGGAATGGCCATGGAAAAGCCATAATAGGTAGGTATGGTGGCTGTTTTGAGGAAGATATAATGAGACTTATGTGTGATAGAGCGTATCATATCACGGGGTTTGGATGCAACTGTGAAGTTTGCACCATGTCTCAATGTGAGAAACGGCAATGCATGGTACCGCAGAGGCTAGCAAATTGCGAAAAGGTAAGAGTGCGTATAATCCATGGACTCACATTAGTCATAAAGAACTCACATACTTATTGCAAAAGTTTATTAGCCCTCGAAGCAAAGTACTACTATGCATGCCCCTAGGGGGATAGATTGGTAGGAAAAGACCATCCCTCGTCCCCGACCTCCACTCATAAGGAAGACAATAAAAAATAAATCATGCTCTAACATCATAGAAAAATGAGAGACTATACATGCATGCTTCGGGAATCACAAACTTTAACACCAATATTCCTACTAGAGCATAATTACTCATCAACATAACTCGCATATCACATTATCATATCTCAAAACTATTACAAGGAATCAAGTTTATTTTGTCCAATGATCTTCATGACATTTTTCTTTTCTTTATCCTTCTTGGATATCTATTACTTTGGGACTAATTTTCATGTGTTGCTTTTCATAAGCTCAAACAAATATAAGTGAAAATCATGAGGATAATATTTCTTTCTCTCAAAATAATTTAAGTGAAGCAAGATATAATTTCTTCAAAATTTTACTAACTCTCATATAAATCTAAGTGAAGCAAGAGAGAATTTCTTCAAAAATACTAAGCACAGTTTACTCAAAAATAAATAAGTGAAGCACTAGAGCAAGTCCTAGTTCATAAAAGATTTAAGTGAAGCGTAGAGAGCAATTCTGACAAGTCATGACATAATTTTGGCTCTCCCGAATAGGTGTGTCCAGCAAGGATTGATGAATTAAAACACAAAATAAAACAAGCATAGACTCATATCATACAAGACGCTCCAAGAAAAACACATATCATGTGACGAATAAATATATAGTCTCGAGTAAAGTACCGATAGTTGTTGGAAGAAAGCGGGGATGCCACTCGGGGGCATCCCAAGCTTAGTTGGTTGCTCATTTTTGGATAATAGCTTGGGATGCCGGGGAATCCCCAAGCTTAGGCTATTCC
Source organism: Triticum dicoccoides (assembly GCF_002162155.2). Classification (NCBI taxonomy): domain Eukaryota; kingdom Viridiplantae; phylum Streptophyta; class Magnoliopsida; order Poales; family Poaceae; genus Triticum; species Triticum dicoccoides. The sequence goes on along the minus strand of NC_041388.1, from coordinate 593,918,045 downwards.
ATCCTTCCTTCATCCATCGTAAGATGACCCAAAACTTGAAAACTTCAATCACACAAAACTCAACAAAACCTTCGTGAGATCCGTTAGTATAAGAATAATAAACCACTACTATAAATGATGTGTCAAACCAACTCATATTTTGTTTTTGTATTATATCTACTGTATTCCAACTTTTCTATGGCAAAAACTCATCAAAGAAAACCATAGAGCCATCAAAATAAGCACACAACACAAAGAAAACAGAATCTGTCAAATCAGAATAGTCTGTAGCAATCTGACTATTTCGAATACTTCTTTAACTCCAAAAATTCTGAAAAAATTAGGACAACCTGAGAAATTTGTATATTGATCTACTTCAAGTGGAATTGGTATTTTATCGCTCTCTGGTAAAATATTAAAATTAATTTTGTGAGCATAAAAGTTTCTATTTTTCAGCAAGATCAAACAACTATCACCCAAGAAGATCCTAAAGGCTTTACTTGAAACAAACACTAATTAAAACATAAAACACAATTATAAAAGTATCATAATTGTGCTTACACATAAGAACAGGAAGCAAAAAAGCAAAAATAAATTTTATTCATTGGGTTGCCTCACAACAAGCGCTATAGTTTTACGCCCTTAGCGACGTAAAGCAAGGATCTAAGTTTTGTCATCCTTGTTACTTGGAAAGAAAAGAGAAAATTTTCTATCAATGGTATTTAATTTTCTATCTTGTGAAAGCACATGGCCATTGATAGCGGAAGAAATATTAATTATGTTACAAAAATTCGTATCTAAACTAGCCTTCATCTCTTTAATTATTTCATTTTGATAAAAGCACATAAGAGTAGTTGATTCAACATTTTCTCCTTTAGGGTGCCCAAATATGGCTTTCATCTTTTCATAAGTATCAATGGCATCCCCTTCAATAAAACCATTTTCAAATATAGAATCTAAATCTTGCTTGAAGGAAGAAGTTAAACCATCATAAAAACTTTTCAAGTATATCTCTATCTAATATTGGGGCACATAGCTAGCTTGAATTCTCAACAACCTATCTCAAGCATCTTTCAAAGATTCATCAAGCAAATAACGAAAAATTTCGGGATCATCTTCATCACAATGGTTAAGATTTTCCTTAACAACCCCGATAGATCCTTCCACAGCATCATTGTTTATGAGCTTAGACAGGACGGAGGAGCTGTCCAAAGCATTAAGACTAGGGAGATAACCGTTAGCTCTTTTGAGATCAGACATGGCAAGAAAATGGTGAACAAGAAAGAGAGGCGAATAAAATGGCAAATTTTTGTGAACTGGGGAGAGGAAAACGAGAGGCAAATGGCAAATAATATAAATGGCGAGGAGATGAGATTTGTGATTACGAACCTGGTTATGAAGAAGATCCTCCCCGGCAACGACACCAGAAATTCCTCTCAGGTCTAAAACTAATTCTGAAGGTAGATGTGATTGCTCTCTGGTTGTAGCGCCAGAAAAGCTTCTGTCTGCTAGGACTACGTCGGTATTTCCCCAAAGAGGGAGGGATGATGCAGCACAACGACGGTAGGTATTTCCCTCAGTGAAGAAACCAAGGTTATCGAACTAATAGGAGAACCAAGCAACACAACGTAAATAGCACCTGCACACAAATAACAACACCTCGCAACCCGACGTGTTAAAGGGGTTGTCAATCCCTTTCGGGTAATGATGCCAGAAAATTGTAGTAGATTGGAATAATAGATCTCGAATAAAATAAATTGTAGCAAAGTATTTTTGTATTTTTGGTTTAATTGATCAGGATAAAAATGCATAGGAAAAGTAGATCGCAAGCAAATATATGAGGAAGAAGACCCGGGGGCCATAGGTTTCACTAGTGGCTTCTCCCGAAAAAGATAGCAAATGGCGGGTAAACAAATTACTGTTGGGCAATTGATAGAACATCAAATAATTATGATGATATCCAGGCAATGATCATTACATAGGCATCATGTCCAAGATTAGTAGACCGACTCCTGCCTGCATCTACTACTATTACTCCACACATCGACCGCTATCCAGCATGCATCTAGTGTATTAAGTTCATGGAAAACGGAGTAATGCAATAAGAACGATGACATGATGTAGACAAGATCCGTTTATCTATTGCATAGATATAGATCTCGTCTTTTTATCCTTACTAGCAATGATACATGCGTGTCGGTTCCCTTTTCTGTCACTGGGATCAAGCACCGTAAGATCGAACCCACTACCGGGCACCTCTTCCCATTGCAAGGCAAATAGATCAAGTTGGCCAAACTAAACCCAAATATCGGAGAAGAAATACGAGGCTGTAAGAGATCAAAGAAACTCAAATAACTTTCATGGATATAAAAAGATATGACTGATCATAAACCCAAAGTTCATCAGATCCCAACAAACACACCGTAAAAAGAGTTACATCATATGAATCTCCAAGAGACCATTGTATTGAGAATCAAGAGAGAGAGAGAGATGAAGCCATCTAGCTACTAACTATGGACCCAAAGGTCTACAAAGAACTACTCACGCATCATCGGAGAGGCACCAATGGAGGTGGTGAACCCCATCCGAGATTGTGTCTAGATTGGATCTGGTGGTTCTGGACTCTACGGCGGCTGGATGAATATTTCGTCGACTCCCCTAGTATTTTGGGAATATTTGGGTATTTATAGAGCAAAGAGTCGGTCCGGGGGGCGCCCGAGGTGGGCACAACCCACCAAGGCACGCCTGGGCCTCCTAGCGCACCCTGGTGGGTTGTCCCCTCCTCGAGACTCCCCCTAGGTACTACCAGGGCCCAACTAGTTCCTTCTGGTCCATAAAAAATGTCCGTAAAGTTTCGTGGCATTTGGACTCCGTCTGATATTGATTTTCTGTGATGTAAAAAACATGGAAAAAACAGGAACTGGCACTTGGCACAATGTCAATAGGTTAGTACCAAAAAATGATATAAAATGAATATAATATAAAATGATTATAAAACATCCAAGAATGATAATATAACATCATGAAACAATCAAAAATTATAGATACGTTGGAGACGTATCAAGATGTAGAGGTAGTGTGCCGACGGCGATCACATCGACTTTGGAACCATTTCCCACGCGCATCGTCACCTCGTCCTTAGCCAATCTTCGTTTAATCTGTAGCCCCTGTTTCGAGTTGCAAATATGAGCAACAGAACCAGTATCAAATACCCAGGTGCAACTACGAGCATTAGTAAGGTACACATTAGTAACATGCACTAGTGAAAAAAAAACCATTCGTCCCGGTTGGTAAGGGCCTTTTGTCCCGGTTTGTGAACCGGGACAAAAGGGTCGTTACTAATGCCCTAGCCCTTTAGTCCCGGTTCTTACACGAACCGGGACAGATGGGCCTCCACGTGGCCGGTGCGCCCAGCCCAGGCAGGAGGGCCTTTGGTCCCGGTTGGTGGCACCAACCGGGACCAATAGGCATCCACGCGTCAGCATTTCAGTGGCTGGGGTTTTTGTTTTTTTTTTGAAAGGGGGGGGGGTTGGGGGTATTGGGGGTTTAATTTAGGTGTTTCATATATTGTGTTAGCTAGCTAATTAATAGAGAGAAGTGTCCTATCTTATGTCCATGCTTGGTCGATGCTATATATACGTATATATAGAGAGGACTAGACACGCTAGCTAGTAAGCAAATGAAGGAAACGGAAGATCGTCATGAACATATGTACACAGAGAGAAGTGATATCGACCACCTCTCCTTCTCCAAGAGATTGGTCGAACAACAAGTTCTCGTATATCTATCCGACACTACCGGCTACATATATACAATAATTATATCTTACAATATAATCTCCTAATTATATATGAACAGAGGGTCCACATAGTATTCTCCATCTTCAGCGATCACGTGGTCAAGGAAGAATGCCGCCAATTCCTCTTGAATTGCTCGCATACGATCTGGTGCTAGGAGTTCATCCCGCATCCGAAACATCTAATTTGAACAAGGGGTCAATACATATATATATATAAGAATAAATGAAACTCAACACAAATGATGGTAATAAAATAAAATTGTGAATATTATTGCTTACACACTTCATATTGTTCGTCAGAGTACCCCCGTTCACAGGTCGTGTGGCGGATGGACTCGCAAACGTAGTATCCACATAAATCATTCCCTTGTTCCCGCCACAACCACTTTACAAGAAATAGAGGTCAATCAAACTGATAAGCAAGCATGCCAAATGATATTGATGAAACTAACGCTTGAATCACTAGGAGATGCGCGGAACATGTTACTATAGTACTTACTTTCGGGTGTCTAAATTGTAGCTTCTTCGACAGTCCCGAGTGTTTTTGGTGAATTTTCTCCAAACCCTGCCAGATAAAGAAAAAAATTACTTGATATCAAGAAATGAACAAAGTTGCTGATATGGTGGATAATGACCGATTTAACTTACTTCTCGAGCATTTGAGTCATGTCCGCATAGTCCTGGGGATCTTTTCGTCTCAAGTCTAAGACGGTTACTAGTCCCTGCTCAAGCTTAATCTCTAGGAGAATATAGTGGAACCTGCGCATGCATGCATAACTCATCAATTACATTACTATAACCTGGACTAATAAGGGAAACTGAATATGCACAAGACAGTAACACTCACTTGAAGTTGTAAGGAAAGAGTATTATATCTTTGTTTTCATTTATTACCAACGATCGTAGCAAGTTGGCCTCGGTATCTTCGGCACGATATTTAACCTCAGTTGCATCTATGTGATTTGTGTTAATGAACCCAATATCACCGATTTGTCTTTTCTCAATTCGGCGATCTTCAATCTGCATAATATAGTGAGGATAATTATAAATACATGCAATGAAAGAGCTGACCTATATAGAGAGACTTAATGATAGAAGTAGTACTACTTACAAACAGTAGCAAGTGACCGTTGCTTTATCGAGGGCCTTTTGATTGAAAAACTGGAAGAACTCCTCAAATGGAACATTCAACAGTTCAATTCCAACGAGGTCATGCTCCTCTCTAACTCTCAGCGTCAAAGTATTTCTCCCCCCAGACTCTCTGCAAGTTTTCATGTACCAATCATGGAATCTTCACATCATCGTTGTTAGAGATCTTTCATCTTTGACGAGAGGCTTGCCATACTCATATTTGTGTTCCTCCACCTCCAAGAAATCATAATGTACATCGTCGGGCAGGTAATCTCCAAGATTGCCATAACCGGGCACCATCCTCGGATCATTAGCGACGATGTTGCTAGACACCTTGAGCGGGAGGCACAATTGGTTCGCTTGTTTGCTGAGCTGGGCAATTTTTTTCCCAGCTCATCGTTCTTTTATCCTTTGATCACTGACAGTACTTCCCGACCGCTCCGCTTCGACAAATGACTCTTCAATAATGCGCTCATAGTTGCCTTTCAGCGGAGACTTTGCTGGTTTTTTCAGGGCAGCCAGAGTGCGCTTCGCTTTCACCGGATCTACCTTCTCCTCCGGAGGTGGATGTTTCTTTGCTTTCACCCCTTCAAAGAAGTTCGTCACTTCGGCTCGCGCAATCTTCGCATTCTCCTCCGGGGTCCTCTCATATGGTAACTTCTCTGGAGTCTTCAGAGAAGGACCAAATCTATATTGCCTCCCGCCTCTGGCTGTACTGCTAGACACCGGCAGAGCAGACGGAGTGGCTGCGACTGTCTTCTTTCCTTGCTTACGAGGCGGAGGAGAAGGACTACAATGCGCCGGAGCAGCCGAAGCGGCGGCGGGTCTCTTCCGCCCTTGCTGACGAGGCGGAGAAGGAGGAGGCCGGCTGCTCGGGCGCGCCGGCGCAGGCGGAGAAGGAGGCGGAGTGCCGCCACGCGCCGGAGAAGGAGGCCGAGTGCCCTGATCACTCACCGGAGGAGGGGGCGGAGGAGGAGGCGGATTGCCCTGACTCGCCAGAGGAGGAGGAGGAGACGGAGGCGTCCAGTTCAGAAGGTTGATGAGCTCCTTCCGCCATAGGCATGGAGTCAATAGACAAGAACCCAGCCGAGTCTCCCCTTCACTGGTAGGGTAGTCAAGCTGGAGGTCCTCAAATCCCTCTGTTATTTCGTCCACCATCACCCTGTCATATCCTTCTGGAATCAGACAACAGTGAAAAGATGCGCCGGGTTCAGGAGGTCGAACAGAGCCGACAGCCGCCTTGACTTTGAAGTTCTACCATTGCGTCATAAGGTGGCAATGTTGAGACTCCGTGATAGCATCCATGGGGTAGCAAGCAGGAGCCGTCAAGACATGCTCCAGCTGAAGCAGCTCGGTGGAAGCCACGCTGCTTCTCCGCTGAGATGGCAGGATAGCTTCGGGGGTAGTTTCGGCAGGTCGCTTGCTGCGAGCTACTTCTCATTCCTTTAGCGCTTGAACCCTTTCGTGCAATGTCTGACTTTGGGCATGCTCCACTTTTTTCCTCCTCTCCTAGCATTTGTAGCCGCCTGCGTCCGGAAAACCAGCCTTCCACGGAACGGAGCCTGGCGTGCCTCGTGTCCGTCCAGGGTGCTCAGGATTCCCGAGGGCCATTGTGAGCTCGTCGTTCTCTCTGTCTAGAACGAACGTCCCTTGCTGCGCTGCATCGATATAGTGCTTAAGCCTCTTGAATGGTATGCTCATTTGCTCGTCCGTCCAAATGCAATTCCCTCATACAGGGTCCAAGGTTCCGCCAGCCCTGAAGAACCAAGTCCGGTAACGGTCTGGCCAGTTCATTGTATCTGGTTCGATCCCTTTATCAAGCAGATCATTCTCATCCAAATATATTTACCTGGCCGGACTATGTTCGGTCACCGGAGCCGTCACCACGGGCTCCTTCTTGCACCAGCATTGGGTCACTGGAGCCATCATAATCATGTCTTTCCTCCTCCATTCTTCGATCACCGTAGCCTGCTTCTTCTTCACCCTGTTCTTCCAGACCATCATTGTCGTTAATATACGACAAGACATCGCCTCCGGCTAAGATTATGTCCCCCAACACCTCTTCTGCTTCCTCGTCTCGTCCGTGCTCCATTGTTTCTGCAAATATTACAACAAGGTAATTATTACACAAACATGACAGCAGGTGGATATATTCGTGGCAAACATAGACCTAGCTTATTCCGGGTTTGGGGTGGCCTCGACAACGCTTCAACGGTAGGGGCGCGGCAGGAGGGGGTAGGAGACCGACATCGTTTTTTCTAGGGTTTGGGTGTCCTCGAGAGTTTTGGTCGAGCGAGAGGGCTGGGGGGTGCTCCCGTGGTATAAGTTATCATGGTCGAAGTTATCCGAGAGGGGGTTATATCGACAACGATGACATACATACATGGGAAAATAATGTTATCCGGGAGGGGGTAGGTCGACCCCCCCCTCGTGTTGAAGTTATCGGGACACGGGGTATATCGACAACAACATATCTGATAAAAAATAAGAAGACGAAGAAGAAATAAAAAGAGGAGAAGAAGATATTAATAGAGGAGAAGATTGAAGAAAAAAAAGAAGAAAAAAAAGAGGAGAAGAAGAGAAAATAGAATATTCTATTTTCACTTCTCCTCCTCTATTCCTTTCTTCTTCTCCTCTTCTTTTTCTTCTTTTTTATTCTTCTTATTTATTTCTCCTCTACTTCTTCCTTCTTCCTCTTCTTATTTTCCTTGTTCCTCTCATTCTTTTTCTTCTTCTTCCTCTCCTAGCTAGATATATAAAACTTTTCTAAAAATGTAACTTTTGCATACATACATAGGAAAATAATGTTATCGGGGAGGGGGTAGGTCGAACCCCCCCCCCTCGTGTTGAAGTTATCGGGACACGGGGTATATCGACTACGACATATCCGATAAAAAAATAAGAAGACGAAGAAGAAATAAAAAGAGGAGAAGAAGATATTAATAGAGGAGAATATTGAAGAAGAAAAAAAGAAGAAGAAAAAAGAGGAGAAGAAGAAAGGAATAGAGGAGAAGAACAGAAAATAGAATACGCTTCTTTTTCTTCTTTTTTCTTCTTCTTATTTATTTCTCCTCTTCTTCCTCTCCTCTTCTTCTCCTTTCTTCCTCTTCTTATTTTCCTTTTTCCTTTTTCCTATCATTATTTTTCTTCTTCTTCTTCCTTTCCTAGCTAGATATATAAAACTTTACTAAAAATATAACTTTTGCATACATACATGGGAAAATAATGTTATTGGGGAGGGGGTAGGTCGAACCCCCCCCCTCGTGTTGAAGTTATCGGGACATGGGGTATATCGACAACGACATATCCAACAAAAAATAAGAAGACGAAGAAGAAATGAAAAGAGGAGAAGAAGATATTAATAAAGGAGAAGATTGAAGAAAAAAGAAAAAGAAGAGGAGAAGAAGAAAGGAATAGAGGAAAAGATCTCCTCTTCTTTTCCTCTATTCCTTTCTTCTTCTCCTCCCTTTTTTTCTCTTTTTTTTCTTCTTATTTATTTCTCCTCTTCTTCCGCTCCTCTTCTTCTCCTTTCTTCCTCTTCTTATTTTCCTCTTTCCTCTCATTATTTTTCTTATTCTTCCTTTCCTAGCTAGATATATAAAACTTTTCTAAAAATGTAACTTTTGCATATATACATGGAAGAAATGTTTTCTTCTCCAACACAAAACACATCTCATCTCATCTCATTTCATCCACATCCATGCATACATCATATATATGATCATCTATGAACAAAAAAACATCATATTCTATATAAAAATCATCATATATATGAACAAAAACAATTATGATAACAAGCATATACATCATCATATATAAGAAAAAACAAGCATATACATGAAAAAACAAGCATATATATCATCATATATATGAAAAAACAAGGACGGGGAGGGCGCCAGCCGGACCAATGTGAGGAGGAGCAGGGGCGCGGGGTCGGCGGCGAGGATGCCGACGGCGATGACGTCGACGGGGCAGGGGGCGCGCGCTCGGGGCAGGGGGCGACGG